>NW_025544669.1:121179-127294 GCF_011800055.1 Colletotrichum gloeosporioides | reverse complement strand
AATATATATATTTTTTAAAGTTTTAGAGTATTAAAATAGTTAGACTATAAATAGATCTATAAGTATTATCTAAATTAGCTTTTAAGTTCTATAGAACTTCTTTATAGTAGTTCTAAATATAGATCTAAGTAAACTTTATTTTAATAGCTTTTTTTAATAAGCTTAAATAAATTTTATAGATATTATAAAATTATATATTATTATTTAATATATTTAGTATTAATAAGGGAGAGAGGAATAATAAGGATATATAAAAGAACTACTACTATTCTTATAGTAATTAATACTTCTTTAGTTTTATAATTACTACTTATATTACTTTAAGAAGAGCTAAAACTTAATAGGAATTCTTAATATTATTAAGTTTCTTAATAGTTCCTAAATATTTTATTAAATAATTATTATAGATCTTTATAAGAGTAATTATATAAGTAATATTAATAGCTTAGTCTTAACTTAAAATATATATAATAGTAAGGAAGTATATAGAGATATTAAGAACTACTTTAAGTTAGTACTATTTAGCTTTATTTAGCCTAAATAGGTAATTATTAATATAATTTATAAATTAAGCTTTAATTAGAGCTTAAAGTTTAAAGGTATAGATTAATATTAATATAGTTAAGTTTTAGTATATTTTTATATTAATAATTAGATATTTAGGATGTTTTTTAAGGTCCTTATCTTTATTATTCTTCTAAAAGTCTAAGAACTATATAGATTATATTAAACTAGCTTTAATTTTAAGTATAAGGCGTTAAATCTAAAAGAGTATAAGTTATAATAAAGGTAGAAAATAAAAAGTAAAATAGCTTATTTTAGTAATTACTACTATAAGTATTAAAATACCTCTTATTTTAATTTAGCTTTTTAAGTCTAATATCCTATTTAGATATTTATTAGTAGAAATCTTATTATTTAATTAATTTTTAAGATTAATATTTTATAAAGTAGAAATAACTTATTACTTTATTAAGGTCTATTATAGTAGTATAATATCCTTAGTAACTTATTTATTATTAATATATAATATATATTATATAAAATTACCTATTATAAGTATATAGATAACTTTAAAGTAGTTATATAATTCCTAAACTATAAAATTAATAATATAAATAAAGTATTAAATATAAGTAACTATTAGTAGTAATTTATTAAATATAAACCTATAGAGCTTAGATAGGATATTAAGTTTAAAGTTAGAAGCGTTATCTATAGAAATATAATTAAACTTAAGTATTCTCTTTATTAAGAGATTCTTAAGAGTATTAATAATTACTCTAGCTATATTCTCTATAGTATAGTTTTTTATAATATTAAGTATACTAATAAGAATATAATAGTAATTCTACTTCTTATTTATAAAGTAAGCTATAATACTAAGTAATATATACTTCTAACTAGGTATTATCTATATATTAATTATTAGAGATACTTTTAAACTAGGAACGATCTTATTAAGAACCTTTATCTAAATAGCTAAAACCTCAACTTTAAGAAACTTAGTAATTATTATAGAGGATAGTAGTATCTATCTTAGATTTATAAAATTAATAAAGAACTTAAAGGTTAACTTTAAAATAGAGTTAAAGAATATATTACTATTAATAAAATAGTAGAGGAGTACTTTATTTAGTTAGGTAGATTTATCTCCTTTTCTAATAAACTAAAAAGTAAGGGATAGTTAATATAAGGATTATTATAATAATTATTATAATAGTTAATATAAAAAACTAAGATAGTTCTTATAGTTTATAGATAAATTATTTCTCTATTATATTAAATTCTAGAAGCTACTAGAGTACTATACTATACTTTAATATATATTTATTTATAATAATAATTATTTATTAAGTTAGTTTTAAAACTAGCTATACTAAGATAAATAAGAATAATATTATATATATTATAGATAAGATAGGGAATACTTTATTAAACTTTTACTCCCTTATAAAAGTTAGCTTAAGTATCTACTTATTTATAGCTTTTACTAAATATCTTATCTACTTTCTTTAAGTATATATTAAAGCTAAATAAAAACTAAAAGTTCTTAATACTATCTTCTATTTTCTATTTATAATATTAAG
The DNA here is from genome assembly GCF_011800055.1 of Colletotrichum gloeosporioides. Taxonomy (NCBI): domain Eukaryota; kingdom Fungi; phylum Ascomycota; class Sordariomycetes; order Glomerellales; family Glomerellaceae; genus Colletotrichum; species Colletotrichum gloeosporioides. The sequence continues at coordinate 125,204 of NW_025544669.1, read as the reverse complement.
TTTATTATTATTATTTAATAAAAATAATATCTTTATTAAAAAGAATAATTAAGCTACTATAAATAAGCTTATATTTAGTAAGGGGGTTTATAGAGAAAGGAGAGGATATATCCTTAAGAGGGTGATCTATAATATATAAGTTAGTAATATATTTTATTTATATAAATAAAGTAGTAAAAAGAAGGAGATATTAAATTAAAATAAATTATTATAATAAATTATTATAATAAATTATTATAAATATAAAGTATTATAATATTTAGTAATAAGTTTAGGTAATTATTAGTTTACTTATAGGTATAACTAAGCTATAGGTATTTATTATAGTAATAATAAGGTATATATTTTCTTAATTCTCTAGTAAGTCTTAAAAATAATAATACTACTTTAATTACTAAAGAGTATCCTTTTAATACTAGCTTTATTAAGTTAGTATTTAAGAGATAGTAAGATTTCTAAAACCTCTATATATTTATAAGTAGAGTTATAATAATAATCCTCTAGCCTAAATATAGTAGAAGAGGTTACTAATAAACTTAAATTACTACCCCTCTTAGTAATAAAAACTACTATAAAAACTAGGAATAGTATACTACTATAGTTAGTAAAGAGGAATATAAAGAAGAAGCTTATAAGTAATACTTTAGTTCTACTAAGAAAATAGAAAGTATAAAAAGTACTATAAAAGGATATTATTATTAATAAAAAGTAGTTATATTAATATTATTTAGGTAGTAAGTTTTAATAGTACTAAGAAGGGAAGGTATATTAATAAAAGTAGTATAAGTATTTTAGGAAATTAAAAAGTAGTAGAAGATAATAGATAACGCTATATAGAAGTAATTATTTATAAAGTTTATAAGAGAGATATTATAGTCTATATATCTAGATCTATAATTCTAGTTAGAGGTAATAAGAGCATTATAAATAGTTACTAAATTATATCTTATTATTATTTTTAAAAGTATATATTAGTCTTTAGATATAAAAGTTTCTACTAATATAAATAGGTATAAATCTTTATACTATTTATATAAAATATATTATACTTTAAAAGAAAGATATTAACTTAGTTAAGTAGCTTATTAGATATATAGGTTCCTAAGAAACTTAGATATAAACTTAAGAGTTAAAGGTTTATACTTAGTATTTTTTTATATATAATTATAGTATATAATTAAAGCTAATAATTTTAATAGGTTTCTATATTAGGTTATTATAATAGATTATTATAATAGATTATTACTATATATTAATATAATATATTTTTGTAACTAACTATAATAGTTTATTATTATAGATAAGAAAATCTTAAATATACTTAAACTCTATTATTTAATTCTAAAAAGCTTAGTTTCTTAATACTATAAACTAAATCTATTTTATTATATAGTAATATTTACTTAGATATCTTAATATCCTCTTACTATAAATCTCTCTCTTTTTTATCTCTATTATTATCTTTATTTATAAACTTAATATCCTTTCTATTAGAAAGAAGGAAATTAAAAGTTATAAACTTATTAAGTATATTAGTATTAAACTTTACTTATACCTAAGGGTATATATCTTAAATTACTAGTATCTCTATTTAGATTAGAATTAAGGCTAGCTTCTATTTATAGTATTACTAAATTATATTAAGTATCTCTATACTTTTAGCTAAGATTTACTTAATATTAGATTAGATTTTAATAGGACTAAAGAAGTCTATTTAGTTTATTTTTCTACTATACTAAGTTATACTAATAACGTCTTAAATCTATTTATATATTAAAATATTATATAGGTATTAATAAGTATAGGTATTATTAATTATAGTAATTCCTAGAAGTAACTTAGTGATATTATAGATAGTATTATAAATCTTTTTATATATTAGCTAGAAATTAATATAGAGTAAATTATATCTTATTAGATAGTATAGTAAACTAAAGATAAACTCTTAAAGTTCTAAAGCTTAGCTCTTCTAATATCTTTATTCTAAAACTTCTAAAGGATATAGATAAAGAAGATTTCTTTAATAATAAAGAAATCTTAGACTTATAGAAACTTTACTTTAAGTTTTATAATACCTACTTTAGTGAAAACCTTAAGAGTACTTTTTAGAAATTTATAAAATACTAATAGTTTCTAATATAATACTTTAAAGGTATTAATTTAGTTTAATTAGAAGACTAAAAAACTTTAAATTATAGTATTTTATAAATAGTAAGTATTTATTTTAGAGAAAAGGATTAGAAAATATATATAGAGTATCTATATATTAAAATTAGGTATTACTATTAATTTAGTAATAATCTTTACTATATACTTATTAAATAATATTATATCTATTATTATATCTTCTATTAAGTAACTATTTAGATTTATATTAATATTATATATATAGATATCTAATTAGTAATATTAAGTATTTAAGGAAGTTAAAGCTTAAAGTTAAGAATATTAAGAAGTAGAACTTAAAGTTAATAGGTTTATATTAATAAATATTATAGAAAATAAAGGGAATCTAAGTAAAAGAGAAAATAATATTAGATTAAAGCTACTAAAAGCTAATTATATTATAGAAATATTTAGTATAGTAATTAGGCTAATAGCTCCTTAAGACTAACTTATAAGTCTAAAAGAGGTAGATAATAATACTAGTAGATATAGTTTATATATTTCTATATTAAACTAAAATAGATATCTTCGTTTATCTATTCTGATTTTAAATTAGAATTAATTAAAAAAATATAAAGAAAATACCTTACTATTTCTTATAAACTATAGCTTTAAATAGTTTAAAAATAGCTTTCTACTATTTTTTAGTTATAAACTTCTACTTATTAATCTTCTTTAGTATCTTTATATACTTATAAGTTAATATAGTTTATAGTACTTTATTCTAGTAAATAAGCTCTTTTTAGGTATTTAATATATTAGTAAGGCGCTTTTATACTTTAATAGTATAGGGGTTAGTAGAATAGTTTATAGCTACCTTTCTTTTCTTATTAGCTTTAGACCTAATTAAGTAACCTATAAAAAAGATTATTATAATAACTTTATAGATTATTATAATAATATTATAGGTACTAACCTAATATTTACTTATTAGAAGATATCTTTAATTAAGTTCTTAAAAGTAAAAGGTTTATTATTAGTATTTAGTTATATATAAATAGGTTATAGTGATATTAATAATATTATTATTAATAAGAGGTTTTAATTAAATATAGAGGAAAGATTATATTTAAATAATATAAAGAGGTTTACTAACTAAGAAGGTATAATATAAAGAGGTAAGTATACTAAATAAAGGAAAGGAGTAAAAATAGATATAAAGTAGGTGTAACTTATAAAATAAAGAGGTTATTATAAAGAGAGAATAAACCTAAATAATAAATAGTAAATATATTTTACTTTAGCTTCTAATTTAAAACACTTCTAATATATAGCCTTTATCTACTATTTTAAATTCTAAATACTTAATATTCTATATTCTTATAAAATATATAAATATAGATAAATATTTTATAGTATTATCTAATTACTTAAACTAAAATTATTATACTATTAAGCTCTTAGAATAATTATAGNTAATAAATATAATTAATAATAATAATAATAATAATAATAATAATAACAATAATAATAATAATAATAACAATAATAATAATAATAACTGTATTAAAGAAATAACTTACTAGTTTTTCTCTTACCTTTTTACCTATAAGGTTCTTTAATAAGAGTTTTTTAACTAGTTATAAACATATTATATATATTATAGGAATATTTTTCTTATTTTTCTTATAAGGTTTTTAAGTTTTTTATACCTATAACATATATATATGTTAAGTGAGTAAGCTATATACTATAAATTAGCTATATATACCTTAAGGGGNGTATATATATATTAAGTGAGTAAGCTATATACTATAAATTAGCTATATATACCTTAAGGGGAGATATTAATATATAATATTCTTTTATAATAATAATAATAATATAAGAATAATAATAATGCTTAACTTACTTTAATA
>NW_025544669.1:56807-121126 GCF_011800055.1 Colletotrichum gloeosporioides | reverse complement strand
TTATATAAAAATACTTTATCTACTATAACCTATAACTATAATATTAATTATATAATACGTATAGTTATATAAGCACCTTATATAATTAGTAGTTTAGTAAGTTATATTTTAAGTTATCTTTCCCCTCACTTTTCCCTACTAGAGGAGGTAACCTAAGAAGAATAAGAATAAGAGATATAATAATACATTAATTCCCTTATTATTATCTATATAATTAAATACCTATAAATACTTAGGATTATCACCTTTTATTATAACATAAGCCTATCTATAACCCTATACTATATAGGCGTATATACCACGCCCCTGAATACGCTTATACCTATACTAATATAGATAAGTAGGGGAAAGGTAAAAAAGTAAAAAGAATAGAGGTTATCTCTAAACTAAGTTTATAACCTATTAGTATAAGTATAAGTATATTTAGGGGTATAATATATATACCTATATAGTATAGAGTTATAGATAGGCTTATATTATAATAAAAAGTAATAATCCTAAGTATTTATAAGTATTTAAATATATAGATAATAATAAGGGAATTAATATATTATAATATCTCTTATTATTATTCTTCTTAGGTTACTTCCTCTAGTAGGGAAAACTAAGGGAAAAGATAACTTAAAATATAACCTACTAAACTACTAATTATATAAAGTACTTATATAACTATATATATAATATAATTAATATTATAGTTATAAGTTATAATAAATAGAGTATTTTTATATAAGGTTTAATACCTTAAAGTTTATTAGTTTATTTTATATAGATTATTAAAGTAAGTTAAGCGTTATTCTTATTCTTATTATTATAAAAGAATATTATATATTAATAAATAGAAATAGAGTTTTATAAGAACTATATAAATAAGGAAATAGAGAATATTAGGATTATTTAATAAAGCTAGAATTTAGCGTTTATAGTATATATATTATATAGTTATAAGTTTAATATAAAACTACTATATTTATTTTATTTTCCTTTTCTTATATTATATACTATAAGGTTACAGATTAGATATAAAGACTAATATACTTATTTTATTAATTTTCTTTTATTATTCGTAATAATAGTAGTTTATTCTACCTATCTATATATAGCTGAGGATAGCCTACCTTCTTAAGATAGTAGGAAGTATTTATTATAGAACTTATATATACGCGAGGTGCGTATAAGCTATATTATTATATATTTAGCTAGATAGCTAGATAGGTAGAGCAGAAGATAGATACTTTCACACCTATATTACTAACCCTACCTTTAGTAGCTATGAGGTTATAATAATAACTAAAGTATAATATTAGTAATATTAGCTAGTAATTATACTTTTATCTACTTAGTTATAGTTATACTTATAAATACTTAAGTTATTAATATAATTAGAGATATAAGTATTATTATCTTTATAGTTAATAGTAAAATAGAAGAGGTAATTAGTCTTCTATATATAAACCTATTATTAATACTCTTTATAAGAGATATAACTAAGCTTAAATATACTAACCTTATAGTAGTAAAAAATAATATATATATAGTCCTCCTTCTTATAACTACTAACCTTATAAGTATTAATATATAAAGTATAGCTATTAGTAGTAATATAGTTATTAAATATAGTTTTAATAGCTTTAATATTACTATATATTATACCTATAAGTAAAGGCTTACTATAGAGGTTTATAATATCTATTATATAGAAGCGCTAAAAATTATAAAAAATAAAGTAGTTAAAAAGTTTAAATAGCTATAAAGTTAGTAGTATATATAAAAAAATATTACTAAAGTAGGAGTAAGTAAGTAAGTAAATAGGTAGGTAGGTAGGTAGGTAGGTAAAAAAAGCTGATTTTCGGCGGGCTAGTGTGGCTAGTAGGGCTGCCCTAGGGGCGTAGGGGTGCCGTATAGCGGCGGAGGGGTGCCGTCTAAGAGGCCCCGAAAGTAAGGGTACTAATAAGTAGTGCCTCCCACCTGCCTGCCCGCTTGCATTAGACCCCCACGCCATCGGCCGGCCGCAAAACACACAGGAGAAACACCCCCTTCGCCGACTGCTCGTTGATCCAACCAAAGGGCCATGCAGACAATGGGACAATCAGACACGCCTATTGCGATGTTGCCCTGCGTCGCATCTTTCAATGATATCTCCACAGACACACACCTCCAGATACAATGACATCGCTGCTGTGCCAAACTCTCTTCTTGCCAGGAGGCGACACTCGGTGAGCGTTTCATGGTGGTCCATTGGACCGGTGCCCAAGGTTGCGATCATGTTCCCTGCGGGAACGCCATCCGAACCCGACGCTTCAACTCTCGGCGCGGGCGCGAGCGCGAGCGAATTGACATCGCAACCTGGCCTGATTCGACTACTTGAACAACATCCCTGTCCAGAACTGGCATGGGACTCTTCAGAGCACGAATACAATGTCCATCTCTGGCAAAATGGCCCGGCCTGCCTTATCATCTAGAAAGATTAGATGTTTGCACTTGACTCAACTCACCGCTGATCGAGGCCGCCCGCGTGTGGCTGGCCCATTCACACGTGTTCCCGACAAACAGAAAGCCGGTCTGCTCTATTAGTCCCGATGTCTGACTTTGAGCCCCAGCAAGACGGGCATCGCCGGCTGTGATCACTGGAGTTGTGGCTTGCTTGCTTGCATACATACCTACGACAAGATCGAGATATGATTGCGACCAATCTTTATTGTCGGAAGAACCCATCAGTAGCCTAGACAACTCGTCAATCACGAACAGATTGCTGGCGAAGGCCTGCAGGGTCAGGATGGATCATTGCGGCGGTTACTCAACCAACCAGATGGTGCAGCTGCCCCCGTTGCCGTTCCCCGTCCTCGCTGGAGGTTGGATTGGTTGCACCACCAGTACTGTGATGACTCCTTAGCTAGGCTGGCCCGGCCTTGTATGTAATTAAGGCCGGGGAGGGGGAAGGCCCACGGTCGGAGATGCGCACGCTCACCACACATTCTTGTTTCATTGAGGCTCTGCTTTCTGGATCAATGGGCGGATTCAGTAACAAAGTTGACGCCTTACTGGAGACGTACTCCAAGTGCTTATCGCTTTTGGGGGGTCTGAAAGGATCAGGACGAAATAGTCAACCACGACAACTCCGACGATGCGTGCGTTCTGACCAATCCGAGGTGCGGCGAGTCTACTCATCGCGTCTCTCCCTCAATGGAAGCCACCTGGAGAAAGGAGATGGTACGCATGCGCCGACTCATTGCAGATCTCTCACATACTTACCGATATCTTCCACAGCTGCGGCCCGCTCTTCACTCAAGAGGGTCATCAAACGCCTAACTTCGGCCATGACGCGCCTGCTGCGGGTTATGACAAGAACCCAGAGCCCAGCCATCGACTATCGGTCGTTGAGGTCGTTGTCCAACTCATCGCGCTTGGATGCCGTTAAAACCATCAACGATCTTTCACGACGGCTCAGCAGTACATCCCTCAAGTCCAAGTCTAGCTCGGGCTCGAGCAAGAAGAGCAACCGCCACACAAGAATTCACCCACCAAACAAAGAGGTAAGGCCGAAGCATGGGAGGTCTACCAAGGGCAAAGTCAACCGACCGGAGGAGCTTGAGGTACGAGAACCGCTGCCTGCTCTGATTGCGAGCACAATTGTTGTTCCTCAAAACAGCCCGGACAAGCGCGTCTCATCGGCCACCATGTCGTCAGGAAGCACGAAACTGGGTGAGGTTCGCCCTAGGAAGCTACATCGAAGGCAGTCAGACAACTCGGCCGTCTCAGACGTGTACACCATGCTGCCAACGTATCCCCTGAGGCCGTACCATTCCGAGACCAAACAAAAGAGGTTGTGGGGATTGTTTGGAAGGGGGTGAAATGTCAGCTGTCGGCTGGTTCACTACGAGAACGAAGTGACATGGTCTGGGGTCGGTTGAAGAACATAGCGAAGGAAAAGGCGCCGGGAAGCGTGCGTCGTCAAGACGAAATGCGATTTTACGAAGTATGCGGAATGCATGACTTATGATGGACTTAGACAACGCCACGAAAAGTCCATGTTTCGGTGCAGTAACTGACTGACGGAGTATCGAAGACTTCAAAAATTGAGATTGTGGGTAGGTTGTTAACCAGCGTAAGGGTATCGAAAAACAAACTCTGTTTAAACCCGTAATGTACCTACACGCCATGCTTCCGTGGCGGACTACAAGCATTACAAGCCCCGAGTCTCCGTTGGAGGTCACTGGCTCTGCCCCACTACCTATCCACATTTCAATCCTGAGCTGCACCGCACCGTGGCTTTCCTCTCTGATGTCTGATTGAGACGCCAGCGACAACCGCGACGCCGAAATCACCCCCAGAGGTACCTGCGGTCCCTTCATCATCTTTGCTGCGCACCTGCTCTTGTCGCAAGGCGCGAATCCAAGCCGATTCTTTGCTTGAGATCTCCTCAAATCGATCGAACATGTCGGATCGGCCCAACTGAGGCAAAACCACACGTCCCACCCCTCACGATGGCTCCTTCAGACCCCGCCGCCAACCTCAGCGCCTTGCTGCGTGCAGCCTCTATACAAGACCATGAAGAGGTTCTCAAAGCCGCAAACGCTTCGATAAAGGAGTCCAAGACCGACCTCACTGCCCACCGCACCCGCGTCGTCGCCCTGCTCAAACTCGATCGCTTCGACGACGCCCTTCGCGCCATAGCCGATGGTGGTGACAAGCTCCAGGATGCGTGTGTGTTCGAGAAGGCTTACGCCCTGTACAAGACTGGACAACTTCAGGCGGCCCGCGAGATCGCAAACTTGAGACCACAGCGCAGTTTTCGACACGTTGCTGCTCAAGTTGCTTACCGTGCTGAGGACTTCAAAGACGCACTCGATCTCTACAAAGGTCTGCTTGATGATCCTCAGGACGAGGAGAACGACCTTAACATCAACTACCTGGCATCCGCTGCTCAATTGGAGTGGAAAGCCGTGAACGATTTGAGTAACGAGGGCGCGCCGGCCCCCCTCGCGGCAGATATCGATACCTTCGAGCTCGCATATAACAGCGCCTGCGGCTGCATTGCTCGCGGAGAGTTGTCCAAAGCATCGACGCTGCTCCAGCGCTCGCTGCGCTTGTGTGATGATTCTGAGGATCTTTCCGAGGACGAAAAACAAGCCGAGATGGTACCAATCATGGTCCAGCAGGTCTATGTATATTCCAGGTTAGGCAAGCTTGGGGAGGCACTTGACGTTCAGAACCGCCTGTCCGTTTCGGAGTAAGTTTCGCTCAATTGTTCAAATCTCGACCTCGCTAACATCTGTGCAGTAGTTGGGACGCCGAGTCCAAGCTGATTAACCAGAATAACAAGTCGGCTCTCGCGACCCGAGTCGAGAATCCTTACCTCGCCCAGCGTGAAGGCGAGCTGGCATCCGCTCTGAGAAAGCAGGCAAAGCTTTTCAAGTACCAAGAGAGCTCATTGAAGCAGAACCAGTATGTTTTGGGCGTCCAGGCACAAAAGCTGGCCGGCGTCTACAGGGGCACTTCTAGAACCTTGGCCGAGGCTACGCCTACGGTCTCCGCCAACACAAACGTCCTCTCTGCCATCAACGCTGCGGCCCATGCTCTACGTCCATCCAAGAATGTAGACGTGAAGCACGTCATTCCTCTGCTTGAGAAACGCCCCACGGAGACAGGATTGGTTCTCACAATCATCCAGCTCTATCTCGTCGCGAACAACACCGGTGCGGCACTGTCTATTCTCGAGACGTTCCTGCACAATCTGGAAAAGCAGGGAACGCATGATGTTCGTTTCTCCCCTGGTCTGGTCGCTCTGGTGGTCTCCCTTTACAGGCAGCAAGGACGCCAAACCGGTATACGCACAGAGTTGGCCAAGGCCTCCTCGTTTTGGGAGAAGCGGAATGGTCGCCACGCCGACTCGCTGCTCCGAGGTGCCGGCTCCGAGTTGCTCAAGTCATCTGATCCTGTTGATCTCGCTGCCGCAGGTGCTGCTTTCGAGAAACTTTGCGAGAAGCCCGGCGCCGATGCGGACCATCTTGCAGCCGCAGGATTGGTGGCATCGTTCGCCACATCAAACGCATCCAGGGCCAAGCCATACTTGATGGGCCTCCCTTCCATCGAGAGTCTCATTCAAGGCGTCGACGCTAGCCAGTTGGCTGGCGAAGGCATCGCTACACTCGCGACGCCAGCTAATCAGGCTACAAAGCGAAGAATGGAGAACCAGCCAACCGAAGCAGGTGCCAGAAAGAAGCGCAGAAGAAAGCTGCCCAAGAACTACGAGGAGGGGAGGAAAATGGATCCCGAGCGATGGCTGCCTCTTCGCGACCGCTCCTCCTACCGGCCCAGGGGCAAGAAGGGCAAGAAGAAGGCAAACGAGTCCACGCAAGGTGGTTTGGCAAAGGAAGTTGAGACGCTGGAGCTTGCAGGTGGCGCCGGTTCTGTCAAGGTCGAAAAGGCGCCAACGTCGTCAAACAAGAAGAAGAAAAAGGGCAAGAAATGAACGGCTTGCAGGACGCAGATATGAGATCGAGGACTCGCGCGCTGGATTAAAATGCAGTCTACGCAACACCCCGTATCCAAACAAAATGACCTATGAGTAAGAAGAAGAAGAGAAAAAGATTGAATTCGCTGTGCAACAGGTCTTTCTTTGAGACTTTTGACCGCTGTGCTCTACTCACCACAACCATGTCGGCCGTCCTTTTTGTTGACCCCAATCGCCTCACAATGCTATGCCCAAAGTCCAGTGTCCATTCCCGCTTAGCCATGAGCCCACACTATGTACACATCTGCCATTAGATTGACTACAAACACCTCCTTTTTGTTGTCAAGAAAAACAAATAATGACGCTACGGGTGCATACCCACCAGCGCCTGATTTAGTGAGGGTTTCCTCACCTCTATCGCTTCAGACCAACGGACCAAACATCGGTCACCCTGTCGACGCTCTCTGACGTATGAGGGCCATCGAGCGAGCTGCCTCGTTCGGCGTGACGGCTCAACACGCATTTCTAGATGCACTCGGCCGTAGTGGGAGTCTCGTCCCCAGGGCAGGCAGCGATTCCGATGACTAGGCCTTGACCGCCTGGATCGGAGGACTAGGTAGTCGCTGCATCTCGTTGCCCTTTTCTTCTTCGCCTTTTTCCTGTCCTTGAGGCGTCACCGGCTCGAGGGGAGATAAGAACGCTGCACGAATTGGCTGCGGACTTGCCACAGTAGGGCTTGTCACGCCCGAACTCGCTACGATAGCGTCGCTTTCCTCCTCGTCTCCAGACTCGTTTTCAATTGGGGGCAGCGGCGTCCTGCGTCCTTCGGAAAAGCTGACTGCAGCTTCACTTTCACCATCAGATGGCACTGAGAGTTGACCTCTGAAGGCCGGCGACCGAGAAGCATGCGCAGAAGAATACTTTCGGTGAAGTTCACGAAAGCTTCTTGCCGTTGCTGTGCTAGCGCTTGCGCCCGACTCTCTGCGCTCCTTGGGAAGTAACGAATTATTCAACGCGTCGCGGAAATCTTCCTCGACGCTGGCGGGGGAAGCAGGCTCATCGCGCTGACCCTGCTTTCGCTGCCTCAGGCGCTCCTCGGGAGTCAGTTGTTGCAGTTCGGAACCGAAATTGATGACGGACGCCTTCTTGCCGTGTACCACGAAACTTCCAGTGCCTCTAGTAAGCACGTCTTCGCGACCAGCGTCTTCTGAAGCGCTTCCGGCGACGACCTCTTTTCCCTTCCTGCTACGATGGTGCGAAAGATGGCCAGCACTCTCCCTGAGGGTGCGTTGTAGACTTCGTCGGATCTTTGTCCTGTCTTGCTTGTCGATGGACCCCGGGGTATCACGCGACTCGGAAGCATCTCCAGCTTCAGACAGTGACCCGGTTCGCTTTCTTTCAGGCGGATTGCCTTGAGATTCTGATCCCAGCAAGCCTGCCTGCTCAAGGAGGACACGTTCGTTCGCATCCACGTCATCATGATGTTCCTCAGCCACACTCGTTTCTTCGTTCTTCCCTCTTCTAGGAGTCGGATGCTGTTGCGGGCTGTAGAACGTCGGCTCACCAGAGGATTGGCTAGAACTGGAGCAGGGTCGTTTCCGGTAGACTGGCTCTTGAGATTTGGAGGCCTTGGAGTCCCATGAGTTCTGGTGTTTGTGAGGATTGAAGGTTGCACTTGTAGGCGGCGTCTGGTAAGCATCGTTTGTTGGCGATTCTGGCTCCCCTTGCGCCATCTTCGTGGGCCCCTGAACCACGGAGATGGCTGCCGATGACCTCCGGCGTCGGCGTCCCACACCTGTCGCTGATCCTGCCTCGAGCATGGATGGTCTTTCTCGAGATGGCGACGCTTCGCGGATCTCATGGCCATTTTGAGACTTGGTTGGAACCAGACCTTGGAGTCGTTGCTCTTCCGCCATATCCTTCAAAAGAACGTCTCGATGACACCTGGATTTCCACATGTCCATACGAATCCACTTGATTTTGACATCCATGTGAGCAGCAGCCGAAAGAACCTGATCCCTCGTCTTGGCTTGGATGGGTGAGAGAATCTGGAGATGGCGAGCGTTTCTCAGATGGATCTCCAGCTCTTGCTCCTTGATGGCGATTTCTTCATCTGCTTTGGCAACAGCGTCCATCATGGTCTGCCGTCGCTGAGCCTGAATGGATTCGGCCTCCTGGTGATCAATTTTACCACGAACGATGCTGACCTCGCCGGTGGGAGTCTGAATAACCTGCGCCGAGGCCGAACTTCCAAGTCTCCTGATTCCCCGCCGACTCTGTCCCTCGTAATTGCCGCCCACGACACCTCGCATGCGGACGCCAGACGTAGTGAAAGCGGCAGCGTAATTCAATTTGGCGAGCCAGTCGTTCATCTCCTCCTCATTGTCAGCAAGAAGAACCTCCTCAACGAAGGCCCCAGGCCGAGAGTACTTGAAGGCGTTCTTGTGCTTCTTATACGTGGAGTCTACGAGCGCAACGGCTTCCTTCGTCGGGAGATATCCATCAGGCTTGAACTCCGGTAATGGCGGTTTAAACGTGATTGGTTCGCCGTAGAAGCCTTGTTTAACGTGCGATTCGTACTGGTGCATCAAGTTCTTGATCCATGTGGTGTTGCGGAAGAAATAAAGCTGGGCGCCCGTAAGAATGGCTCCCCATTCCTGCCAGGGTGATCTGGTTTTTTTCTTCTTGACATCCTTCCGCCACAAAAGACCGACCTTTGTGATTTTGATATCGACCACGCCCTGCGCCGCTTCGGCAGGGTTGATGGCGCTCTTTTCGTCGCGAAAGGCATCTGGCCGTGACCTGGCCGACACAATTTGCAAAACACCAGTTCTGAAGAATGTCCGCTGAAGCTCCTTTACGTTGAGGTCTTTCGCCGTTCCCAGGTAGTCATAGTGGTCCTCGAGCTCCATTACATCTTTCAGACTCGGCCTCAGTATATCTAGCTTGCCGTCTATGATCAGCGTATACGGGTCAAGGGGTTCACGGTTGGACCGTTTCGCGGCCGCTTCCGGCGTGCCTCCTGGAAAGAGGGTTTTCCTCTTGGCTCTGTTCGCCATAAGTCGATCACCATTGAGGTCCAAGTCGTCCTCAACGTGTATAAAAGGGGTGTAGGTGATGTTGTCGTAAAAGCATCGAAGGATCGGGTCCGAAACACCCTCGCCTTGGGTATTCTTCAAATAGTCAGGTTGCTGCATCTTGTGCTTGTTATTCTTGTTGAATACATCCGTATGCAGAATGAGAAGCGAAAACGCCACGAAGTAGGCCTGGTCAGGGGAGGCATAAATGCCCGGATTGCATTCGTGATAGCGGTTCGCAAACGCCTGCAAACACCTGTCGATCTGCTGCGTCTCTTTGGGCAGCTCGGCTTCCATGAGTAATTTCCGGATTGCCATGTCCATCGGGTCACCAAAGAAACTAAACCGGCGCATGTAACTGCGTAACACGGCTGCTGCGAAAGGATCACTTCCCTTGGACAACGCACTCGCAATTACTCCTCTACTGAGAATCTCTTCTATCCTTGCCAAATACTTGGCGGGCGTTTCGTCCTCGAGCTTCTCAGGCAATGCAATCGGCTCCCGCGCAATCTGGAGTGAATTGTTCTTGGAGGTATTGGAGCCAGGGGTTGCAGGTGTCAGCGTGCCCGTTCTCTGGCCCAGATCAGAGTTTTGTCTCAATCTGTTCAGGCCAAAGAGATCGCCAAAGCTCTTGCGCCCAATCGACGTGGATGTTCGACTTGCTCCTGGATCGAGATGCCCTTCCAACGAATCTCTGCCTAGAGAGCTCATGGTCGAAGATCTTCCTCGGCGTTGCAGCCGGGCTCGGGTCGGTGATGACTGGCCGGAGTGAGTCGAGCCGGGACGAAATAGTGCAGTTGCCGGTGAGGGGTTCGTCTTGAGTGGCTGCTGATCAGGGGCAGAGGACGACACAGAGTCGGCATGTGTACTGTAGCTTGATGGGGGCCTCGAGCCATGATGGGGTCGCGGAGTGCCCTCTCTGGATGTGGACGCGATGGGCGGTTGAGCCGCGCCTAATGAGGACGAGGATGTTCCATTATTGTCTGTCCCATGAGCGGCGGGCTTGCCTTTTTGAGGCAGATGTGATAAATCGAACATGGGTGATGGTGTTTTGGGTTTCCTGCGACCCAGGCGAAAGAAGCTAGTGCTTGACGGCACTGGAGGAGAGTTAGCTGCGGTGCCTGCGGTGCCTGCGGTAGTTGTGGGGTATAGTTGTTCCCCGAAGCTCGCATCGGATCGCGATGATTCGGAAGCTCGATTGGCGGGTAGTGACAAGGCGATGCCATCGTGATGGTCTCCGTTGGTGGGAGCCCTGGACGAAGACGGGCGGCTGGGTTCCTCGAAAGTAACAAGAGTAGGCCGATTTCTAGAAGCAAGGTCTTCCAGGCCCGTTTTCCTCCTAGATGACTTCCACGTCATGGCTCGGTTGCCCCCATCCTCGCTGTTTCTGGGCAGCTCACCAGATCTTCGAAATCGGTCGGCTAGTCGCATTCGAGACTGCTTCTTCTGTGGTACTTGGAATTCGACTGTGGGTGCGGTCGTGATGATCTCAGGGGCTGGCGCGGATGGTTAGCACAATGAACAGGGCCAGGCGCGCTTTGGTGCCGCAAAGGGACTGGAGGAGACACACGCCGAGGGACAGGGGGAGGCTTTTCAGCCTGCTGCTTGGCCCTTAATGACAGTTGGGAGTCCGAGGCATTGCGGAACCTCAAAATTGAAAAGCGACGATGCTTGGGCGTCTCATCCTGGATTGGAGGAGTATCTGGTCGAGCGTCTGGGTCGTCAGGATCGAGCTGTGTCGAGGTATCGATGTCACCGTCGGTTTTCGCGGGCACAGTCAGGGAGGTAGAAGGGATTTCGCTTATTGAGGCAGACACGGAGACTCGGGGGACTTCTTGCAGTTGGTGTTGCGGCAAGGGTAGCGGCGGTTGTTGAGGCTGTTGCTCTTGCTGAGGCTGCTGCTGTTGCTGAGGCTGCTGGGGTGGAAAGTGTTGCGGGAGCGGCGGGAGCTGAGGCGCATCGGCATCAAGAATGGTATGGCGCCTCATATCGGTCTCGCTGACCATGTTGCCGCGACGGCGTAGAAAAGGCATGACGGCGATGGGTCATTGTTTGCCAGGGATACAACATCAAAGTGGGAGGATGACGACGGCAGCCAGGAGAAGGGAAGCCGTTGGATCCGGGCACTAGGCCATCAACACAGCGGGCAGCGGAACAGGGAGGCAGGCCGCATTGGAAGTAAGGGTCGTGATGATGATGGCGGGAAAGAGAGAGCAAGTGAGGAAGGGGGAAAGAAGTCGGCGGGCAGTCAGCGAGATGAGGTGAGGTCCAAGTTAGGTAGTCGGTAAGGCAGGCAGGTAAGATAAAGTAGGTAGGTAGGTAGGTAGGTAGGTACCTCACTGTGAGTTGAGGCAAGGTAAGGTCAGGTAAGGAAGGCAGGGAAAGGGTATTAAGCCAGCCGCAGTGCAACGCAGAAGACAGGACGCCAGGGCATCCTCCGGTTGGGTACGGGGCAACGTAATGCGGTGCGGTTGCAGGGGATCGAATAAGGGAGGGCGAAAGGACGGATGGGAAAGTGAGGTGGGGAGAAACGGACGACGGCCAGGGAAGGAAAGGGAAGAAGGGAAATGCTCGTGGCTAGTATGTGTCGTTAGGTATGATGGGAGCGCAGGGTCAGGTATTCGTAGGTGCGGTGTTGGACGCAAGGCAAGGCAAGGCACCTTACGACGAGAGATGGTGATGGACGAATAGAGCAAGAAAAACAGGGGAATTGGATTGGAGATGGTGTCGCGTTGTCGACGAGTCCAGAGCCAGAGCCAGAGGTCAGGTAGGTAAGGTGGTAAGGTAGGTAGGTGAGGTGGGTGGGTAAGCACCGGTGCTGGCTCGGGCTTGATTGCACTGAACCTCAGTCTGCCCGTACGAGGTAAAGTAGAATGCTTTTTTAACCTTCCTTCCCAGCGCAAGGACCAAGGATGGGGTTTCCGCCGGGGCTGATGTGGCCCGCCTGTACTAAGGTATTCGTGAGGTACCTCTAGACCACCTCAGTAGGGCCACCGGATTGGCATTGGCGGCTCCCGTCTTGCTGGGCTGCTGGGCTACTGCAGGATGTCAGTGGGCGGCATGGCAGCCGGGCGGTCAGCAGGGTCAGGCCCGGTGATGTATTGATTATCCCATTGTCGTTGTGTTGTTCCTCAGAAAGCCCGGGCAGCCCCGCCAATACTTCACCTGCACAGTCGGATACTTTACATGCGTCTCCAGCCCATACGAACACTCGACGCAAGGTACCTCAAAGTAGGTCTTCATACCTTTTCCCTCCCCTGCTGAGCCAGCCCAGCCTCCAGGAGCCGGGACCGCTGGCGCATGCACGCCGGGACTTTTTATTGATGGCAGCATGGTGTACCACCCCGTAGCCTGGCCACCAGGACTGGTGGCCCGGCCCAGCTCAGCCCAGCCCAGCCCACTCCAAAAGAGACGGGACCGTGACTTGACACCCAGCAGTGCTTCGTACCGCAGTACTTAGGTATTCGTACGTATTCATGGTCCGTCTCAGGGGTTGTGGTCGTGGTCGTGGTTGTGGCGTACAGACTCGAGTGTCGTGGTCTCGGCCCCCAAATCTTGTGCTGCCCCTACCTACAAATACCTACAGCCAGTCTGCCGTGAACACCGTCAAAAGTCGCCATGATCGCTGCAGATCTCCAGTGTCAATTACCCAGGATTGGCCTCTGTGAAATGAGCACCCCGTCCATTGAAAGCGAGATGATACCCTTCCGGTCTCTGCGTCGACGTCTAATTTCTGTTCCAAGACACTGACCACGCTTGCCTCTCGTCAGTGTTTTCTTCGGCTTCAGAATACATGGAGCTAAAGAAAGGGGGCAACGTAAAAGAACAAAAAAGGAGAGAAAAAATTGCATGATTTCGACTACTACAACGCTTTCGTCTCAGTGAGTTCTTGGTCGGGATGATGCCCCTGGGTTACCCCAACGGTTCCGATAGTACGCGGGATTTAGGAAGGGGGAGGAAAAAAAAAAAAAAAAACACAGGTAAGCGGCTGCCTGCGCAAGGTTGCTTCCCTGCCCTCCGACTTGGGGGGCGAGTGCCATGCTGCAGAACCTGTCGCAATCTCTCCAGTTCGCCTTTATATGACCTCTTTCATAATTATCCAAGCCCTCTCCCACGTCTAGCGTTTCTACATTATCTACCTGACCTGACGAGACAACAACGACAACGACGACGACGACGACGACGACGACGACGACGCCGGCGACGACAGCGACAACACCCACGCCGAGCCTCCAAAATGCGTCCCCAAGTGTTACTGTTTTCGGCTGCTAGTCTAACGCTCCTGGCTCCTTCCGCCAATGCTGCCCGCATCGATCTTCATCGTAACGATCACAATTCCCCGACCTCTCGAATCTTCCCAATTCTGACTTGGCTGCGCGACGGTGCAATTGAATTCGTGTTCGGCCCCGCTCCGGCCAGGTCGACGGCCCGTCCTGCTTCGCACAAAGGGAAAGCCAGCCTTCGGACCAAATACAATGATCAGGTCGTTCTGCGATTCAATTTGACTATACCTGAGGAGGAGGCCGTCTTCTCCGAGGCTGCCACGCGCCTGTTTCTCGATGTTTGGGCGTTTAACCACGACTATGTTGACATCCGCATTCGCAATGCCGACATTGCCTCCCTCTTGCGCCTGCTGCCCTCGTCTCTGAGGTCCTCATATTCCACATTGATTCCTGATCTGGCTGCGTCTGTCTACGATACCTATCCGGCCGTCGCGGCTCCTGCGCAAATTCAACGCCTCGAAGACCGCCGGACGTCAGTCCAGCTATCCCGTCACGAGGGCGATAACGTCTTCTTCCAAGAGTATCAGCCTCTTTCTGTACGTAACGGCACCGCCTTCAACTATCTCCCAATACCATTGAACTAACCTAGCCTAGGTCATTGTGCCGTGGATGCGCCTGATGGAAGCCATGTTCCCCTCCATTACTCAGATGATCAGCATCGGGCAGTCCTTCGAAGGTCGCGACATTCCTGCTCTCAAGGTCGGGGTCAAAACACCTGAAACTCCTGGCAGCAAAAGGAAAACGGTTGTTGTCACTGGAGGCATGCATGCGCGCGAGTGGATATCTACAACCACAGCAAATTACGTCGCGTGGTCCTTCATCACGTCCTTTGGCAAGGAACCCATGATCACCAAGCTGCTCGAGCACTTCGACTTCGTCTTCGTTCCTGCGGTCAACCCCGACGGCATCGAGTACACCTGGCAAGTCGACCGACTCTGGCGCAAGTCCCGACAACAGACCGGAATGCAGTGGTGCCGTGGATTTGACCTCGATCACGCGTTCGGTTTCGAATGGAGCGGTTTGGATTCTGAGAACGACCCTTGCTCCGAGAGCTATGGCGGCACCGAGCCCTGGGAGGCAACCGAAGCTATTGCACTTGCAAAATGGGCGAAGAGTCAGTCTCAGGAGAAGGCTGAGTTCGTGGGGCTGATCGATCTGCACTCGTACTCTCAACAGATCCTCTTCCCATTCGCTTATTCCTGTGACGTGGATCCACCCAATGTGGAGAACCTCGAAGAGCTCGCGACCGGACTTGCCAAGGCCATTCGTCTTTCCAACGGTGAACAGTACTCGGTCACTTCTGCCTGTGAAGGTGCTGTCGCCTCTCGAGGCGGTGACAACAACGTCCAGCGCATCGAGACTGGCGGGGGATCGGCCATCGATTGGTTCTATCACGAGCTGCACGCGCACTATAGCTACCAGATCAAGCTCCGTGACACTGGCAGCTATGGCTTCCTGCTTCCCAAGGAAAACATTGTGCCCGTCGGCGAGGAGATCTTCAACGCCATGAAGTATTTTGGGGACTATCTGCTGGGGAACAACGGTATCGAGAAGTCGACCGAATTCTTACGACCGGCAGACGAAGACGCAGATCGTGGCGTCGAGCTTAGACGGATGAGGCGCAGGAGATGAACACGACCGTTTGCTGACATTGAAGAACGATCGTCAATGTAGAGGCGCGCGAGAGTGAGGGCGAAAGGGATGGACATGATGTATAAGACTGGGGTAAATATTTCTTTCCCCCTTTGTGATGAAGTGTGTACGACTGGCGTTACGGCGAAAGCGGGTTTACATATTAGAGGGCATGAGACATGCATGTCAAGCACGCAGCGATACGCGAGCACCTGCTCGCGTTCCCCTTTCACTTTTCTTCTTTTTTATTTTATCTCCATTGGAGGGAAGACTTGCGTTTATTGAGTTATAGGCGCGCAACTTCCTACAAGATTGTTTGACAGCGTGTATAACTACAGATTTCATATGAATCGGTGCCGACTGACCCTGACTTGAGTTACCAGTCCATAATCATGGCAACGGATGTGTAAAGAGCCATGAACTTAAGGGCGGTATCGGTGAGGAACGACCCAATTGAACCACTGTTGTTCAGTCAGTCAGGGCATTCTCTAGTGCACATTGTGCCATGGAGCACTCACCGGACGCGACCTGCGGGGCCGGCAGCGCTCGTGTAGCCAAAGGCGTAGATTAGTCGGGAGAGGGCCCAGCCCGCTCCAACAGCAGCGCTGGCAACGGGGAAGCGAAGACCGGAGATGAGCAAGGCGCCGAGGAATGAGGGCTGGTTCTCGGTGAAGTTGGCGTGGGCGCGTTGCGCTGCGGTGCTCATCAGTGTCCGGCTTTGCAGGGTTCCAAAGGGGGGCAGACGTACCGCAGTTAAACATGTAAGCCTTGCGGTCTTTCTCAGCGGCCTCGTTGGAAGCGTAAGGTACCGGGTAGACAAGACCGCTAGCCTTGCGGAACTTGCTCGTCAGAAGAACATGGGTGGTGTTGATGAAGAAAGTTGAAGCGGCAACGAGAAGGACGTAACTACAAAGGTTCATGCGTTAGCAATTGGCATGACGTCCTTGTTCCAAGGCTAACAGTCGGCAAGGGAGCTTTAGACGGAGAACGTGACATACCCGTACTCGTCGGGGACCTGCAGCGTAATGGGCATTGTGGCTAGGAGTGATGCGGAGTTTTTGGTGGGCTGGTGGTAAGTTGACGGTTATTGATCGTAGTGTACTCTGTTCCGCTGCGTCCGAGAGGTCAATTAAGCAGGGTACAGTAAAGCTAGTTGAGTGATGGAAGTTGTCTAGTTATAAACTTAGATGGGAGGAGGAGGAACCTAACAGCGGGGACCAAGGTAGGTAGCTCGAGACGCCAGGTGTCTGGGCTCTTGTCCGCCCCGATTCTCCGCTCGCTAAGAGGAGCAGCTTATTCAATGTCCATTCCCGTTCAGCTGGTCCTGCCAAAATACACCGAACTGTGCCCACTCACGTTGCGACGGCGAGTCTGCCTACAAGCTACTGACGGGATGGAGACGGCCACACTTAACGCCCGACTACCGATTCACGGAAATCTGGCCAATGAACGTTGTTGAAACGAGATAACGCTGGACCCGGACGAGGTCTGATTGTCTTGCACGACCTCTGCCTTGCGGAATTCGGCGGAGTTTGGGTTTTCTGTTACGTGTGCGATGAAAGACCTCGGATTTCAGACGACACCAATTGTCATCAAAGACGTAGAAGTTTCGATGGCGCCCCGAAGAAATCGAAGCCAGCAATGAAGCCATTCGCACTCTATTCAGCCCTACATGAAGCTTTAGCATGCGAGTGGTTTTAACTTCTAATAAGGTGCTGACCCAATTAGCACGTCATTTTAACTCCCGCTTCACCATCGATGTGCTGCTAGGGGGCTTTGGCTCCAAACGCAGTAACTGTTCATGGCTTGTGGCCATGCCATCTCGGCCTTCAGGCATCGTCTCCTCAACCCCTTCCGCCATCTTTGTCTGCGTCCATTTAGACTCTACGAGGAGTGAAGCATCGTCTCTTCACCCCGTGCACCGATCCTCCGGACGCACCCAGTCCAGCCCCAGGCCCTCAAACACCCTCCTCTCCGCCGTTAACATGTCCGGGGCTTTTCCATTCCCCTCCAGGTCCAACCAGCTACCGTCAAGGCGACTGCGGATACCACTGCTGTCAAACTTCAAGTCCCTCTGCTTCTTGCAGTAGCGGCGTAGATCCCGCTGGAACGTCGTGTCCCCGCTCCATCCCAAAACAGCACAGCCAACCGTTTTCCAGGGGCTGATAATAATGTCTACCCTTCGATGCGGTGGCCTCTGGCTGGCGGAATCGACGCTGCTGGACCTGCCTCGATCGCTCATTTCCGGCTCCTGCCAAACCACGAGTGCTTTGTCCAGTGTATCAAAGCCGACCCCCCTTCCCTGATTTCCGTCCCAGCTGAGTGGTCGCTGGCCGCGCTCGCTATTGTTGTTGCTCAACGTGAGGGTGTGGGTTATCTGCCCGCTCTTCTCAAGGCTCACCACAAGCTTCTCGACGAAGTTGAGTGTGGCACACTCATCTGGATGACTAATGATCACATCCACGTCCCCGCTGTTGTGCTTCCCACGTCGGTACCCACCAACGACGACCATCTGGTAGCCAGGACTGAATTTGCGCGCATGCTTTAATATTGTGTTGGCAATGGACTCGACTTCGACACGGGTGATTTTGAGCTTAAGCTCCTCATAGAATTTGACACCGATTTGCTGGACGCGTGACAAGTCGTCCCAGCCATATTCTACTATATCGTCCAAATCTCGCCAACCTGCGTTTCGGTCAGCATAGTTTTATGCCGAGAATTTTGATAACCCGCCTTTCTTATAAAAGTCTCGAGCGGTGGCGTCGCCAACTCCCCATATGTCATAGAACGTCCGTAAGACCGATAATTTGGGATCTGCTTGAGCTTCAGAGGCCTCGCCGAGCCTGCCTGCGTCTTTCCATTCATGCCACAGCTCAGCAACCTTAGTGCCGCAGCCGGGCAACCTGGCAACCTCTGTTCAACATCGAGAGTCAGGCACCGCATGTTAGATATCATGTAGGCACTGACCTTGCGGGCTTGAGATCTTGTATGGGTATGCGGATAATGTCGCAATCGAGGTGGAATATGCTCTCACGCCGATCTGATCACCCATGAGTTTCCTCGTTGTCCGAATCGCTTTCAATTCTTCGATGAAAGCTGCATTTGTAGGATCAGCAGGCGTTGCCCGCTGACATGCGTACGTTGTCCTCAGAAAACCCGGTATCGGCGGCAGAGTGAGAGTCGAGTCGTGCTCTGAGGTTGTCTGTCTCAGCAGCGAAGGCATCGTCGTCCGTTGACTCGCTGATGCCGACGCGTTTTCCTCCGACCGACGGAACACATGCTGATGGTCCTGCGACGTCGTATCTGCGGCAGCACGGGCTAGTATGTCGCTGCCTTTCACTGCTACCAAGGTATTGGATTCACCACACTTACGGCCCTCGTAGATGACGAAGTCACGAAGCGGAAGGACCCGGCCCTGATCAAGGGATTCAGTAAGCCAATTGAGCTTTACTACTCGAACGATATCGGCTTCGAGAGATTTCAGGAGTGTCTGCGGGATTGGCCAAGCGGCTGATCCATTCCTGGGGCCATCCTCGGTACACGCAGATGAATAGCTGTCGCTTCGGCCTTCATCCCGCTTTCGCTTGCACGAAGAACTCGGAGGCTGTGACTCGGCGGCTGCCTCCACTGGCACTGTCTGTAGTTTCCTCTGCCGTAGCTCAAACAAAGCTCTTTGCCTCTTCGAGATATTGCCGAGAATCACTTCAGCCTCTTGTATGTCGTAAGTCAGGCTTGGGATCTTCTCCTCGAGCTCATGAAGCCGATCAGCGTCAAGGTGCGTAGGCAAGAGAAAAATCAACGGAAATTCAAGGTCTGTCGCCATTCTTGTAGTCGTAGCTGAGGGTATTAGTGATGCTCCGGCAAGCAAAAAAAGTCGGCTCGGGGCCTAAGGCTGGCGGGCGCGGCGCAGCCGAGTCAAGAATGAGATTGGGTTGATATGCATTCGAATTGTCAGAGGGCCAGACGCTTGCTGCAC
The DNA here is from genome assembly GCF_011800055.1 of Colletotrichum gloeosporioides. NCBI lineage: Eukaryota > Fungi > Ascomycota > Sordariomycetes > Glomerellales > Glomerellaceae > Colletotrichum > Colletotrichum gloeosporioides. The sequence goes on along the minus strand of NW_025544669.1, from coordinate 101,704 downwards.
CGCAGGTTAGCAGTGTAAATGAAGGTGGTGCCTGCAAAATGTACTGCGCTGGGTAGGTTTCGAGGGTACCATAGCTTAACAGAAAAAAAACGTCTCATCCGCGGCCATGACAGACGCGACGCTGACATCATAGTCACCGAATCAATGCGCAATCGCACTGCAAATTGCATGCTTCACTTAAACTGCTTCCCACACAGTCTTCTTTGATGATATCGTTTTATGATTAGTTTAGTTCTCAAGAGCCTTTTAAGTAGTAGTACAATGAGTAAACGCGCCCTCAGACGTCCTCGAATTCGACGTCTTCATCACTCTCGCCATCATCTGGCATCTCTACCTTCACCCTCTTGGCTGGTAATTCCTCCACATCGGCAGCAGGTTCCGCCTTCGGGATCGGTGTGTTGTTTCCCATTGGAGTCACGTCTTCAAAAGCGTCTTCTTCTTCCTCTTCATCGTCGTCCGAGCCCTCCTCCGCGAGGGCCCTCGCAGCCTCAGCAGCTTGTTCGGCCTTAAGACGAGCAAAATAATCGTCCAGTTCTGCATGTTCTTGATTATCGCCTGACTTGGCCAAGGCTTCCTTGCTGTCGACCTCCTCAACCTTAGCCGCAGGCGTCGGGCCCGCGTCAGCAGAGAATGATTCACCCGTGACAGTGCTGTTGGACATCCACGAAGGAAGTGCGTTTTGCTGTGCAATCTTCTCCTTCCGCGCCTTCTCCGCCGCCTTCTCAGCCTCTGATGGGCCGTCCGTTGTCGAGATGCTGACTGACATGGATTTGGGACCAACGTTATCGAGACCCTTGACCGCGGTCGGTTGCAGTGACGAGACTGGTATGGTAGTGACAGTTTGGTAACTGGCATCTCGCACTACTGGCAAGGCTTTGCTAATTGCGATGTCGAATGTGTTGTCAGGAACCACCATCTCGTCGATGCGTGGTAGCAATTCGGTTATGAACTTGAACTGGTTGTTCAGCCGTGTCGACTGCTCGTGACCAGTCGAGTTGCGCTCGAGATCGTGCGTAAGGGACGAACCACACCGGTGGCAGACGAACCCCTCGGGTCCAACATTGTCTAAAACCTCCATCTGCGTCCACTCCGCCTTGCAACGTCCGCAAAAGTACTCCTTGCGCTCGCTTGCTGGGACCGTGGTGCCCTGGATCTGTTTGTCGACGGTGTATACACGCCACTTTATGGCATCAATGGTCTGCCGATAGTCGATGTAGTAATAGGTGCGATTCACTGGTCGCGGTTTCGCCTCGGGGTTCTTGGGGTCCTCGCGATATTCTAACCTCGTGTATCTGAAGTGCGCCCGGCGTCAGCTTCAACCGGATACCACAAGAGGAAGATTGCGAGCATACACAGCCAAGAAGCGATCCTCTCTCAGCTTTCCGCAGGCTTTGTGGAGGTCTTTTGTGTTTGTCGCCATCAAGTAGGCCAGGTCGTCGTCTCGCAGTCTGTGATGTCCTACTGTCAGCAACGCAACCAGCGGCAGAAACAGAAACCGAGCCTACGCTGAGTGAATGATGAGCGCGTCGATGATTAGGATGTGGCGCGTCTCGTAGAAGGCGCGCATTACCGACTTGACGAGCGTTTTGGCAAGATCCAGAGGCTGCGCCATGGTGTGCGGTTGTTCTTGCTGGAGGTTTGCTGAATGTAGACCATCCGACGAAGGTGAAGTTGGAAAGACGAAAGTGAACTTTGGGCAGTAAGGTAGTTGGTTGTAGGTAGGCACCTACTCCCTTAGGTAGATTGGATGGTGTAGCTGCGGCAAAGTACCTAAGGGTGAGGTGGGGCTACCCTCTAAAGTAGGCATATGTACCTCAAGGAAACCCGTGCTTCTTCTCAGTGTGTGTGTGTGTGTGTGTGTGTGTGTGTGTGTGTGTGTGTGTGTGTGTGTGTCCTGGTCTTCCACCCGCTTTGCCCATTCCAGGTAATTCCACCTATTCAATGCGTTTTGTGGCGCACAAGACGACTTAGAACCAGATGATGATTGCACACTGCGGTCGGCGTCATGAAGTGATTGACAACAGATATCATGGATGACGATGGAGATCGCGAAAGGTGTCAATGAGGAGGATGGAGCGTGACAGATAATAACAAGAGCAAACACATGCGCAGACAGAACAAATATAGCCTCGAGAAGCCTTATAGATGGGGTAAATCGAGATTCGCCTAAAAACGATTATTCCATGAGGTGGAACAGACGGTGAGTGGTGAGTGGTGAGTGGTGGGAAGTGGTGAAGTCGTTAATTTTAATCTTTCCTCTTTGCGTCATCGTAGCTGGCTTCCACCTTGAAGATAGACTGCCTGCCATGGCGGCTACTTTTTATTTATTTTTTTTTATTTTTTTTTTGGTTTTTTTGTGAAGCCGTTAAGTCACAATAACCAGGATCGAATGAGCTTGTCAGCGATGCGACAGTATCAAACCGGTTGTAGATGAAGACCTCGGACGGAGAATGTTGTCGAATGTCATCATAGGCGCAGAGGGAAAAAGAGTTCATCAATAACGTGAATGGAAGAATCCACCGGCCATATTACAGTCCAAAACTCCATCGCAGGCTCGCCAAAACCTAGCGTCGCCGCAACACCATCTCTGGTATCATCTGGGGTGCAAATCACCTGCTCCGCCCCGAAATCCATCTTCTTAAAAGTCAAGCATGCAGGGCTGCTAGCATCGTAGCTGTCGGTTGCGCGCAACACCCACGACCTCAAGCCCGATTGCCAACGCTGCCAGGTACAACGGTTATTTACGTCCTTCATGTCAACAATCTTCTCTCTCTCTAAGCATATTTTCGAAGCTAGTTCATTGTCAGCTTCTGTTCAGCTAAGTTCCTGCCAGTCACAACTTACATCTAAGGTGAGCGTCCTTGAGCTGTTGACTTCTTGATCTCGGTAAACACCGACCAAGCTCTCGCTGTCTTGGAACAATCCGGTCTTGAGACTGATCACGATGAATTGCATGCCTGGCCCAGCATGTTCACGGATGTACTTCTTGATCTTGTCCACGTTGGCGTTGTCGAGTGCCGCGTCTACTTCATCGAGCACGAAGAAAGGACTAGGCTGGTAACTGTGAATCGCGAATAGGAGAGCCAAGGCGGCCATCGTTTTCTCGCCTCCAGAAAGGTGCTCCATGTCTCTGAATCGCTTGAGAGGCGGCATGGCATGATACTTGATACCAGACAGGTACGGCGTGTCTGTGTCTTCTTCGATATCCAGGTACGCTTGCCCTCCCAAGGGATAGGCTTCTGATCGTGTAAGGTCCTTGTAGACGTGCGAGATCTGCTCCTGGATGTGTGAGAAGGCCTTGTTGAAGAGCTCGTACCGCTGGGCTTTGACATGGTTGAACGCATCGCGGGCTGCCTTAAGTGCCGCTCTGGAATCCTCAAACTCCTTTTCGGTATTCTTCAGTCTCGTTTCGACGCTCTCTAACCTCTCGATTGCTCTCATGTTGGGGTTGAGCTTCTCGAGCTCCGAAGTGATTGACGCGATCTTGTCTTGCAATCGCTCCTCAACGCTAGCATCATCCGACTAGAGAAACGTCAGCAAACACAGCTTATAATATGCAAGTGGCAGGTTGCCTGTACATTCTTCAATTCTTCGTCCAGGCTGTCATAGTCGACTTCGATGCCGTGATTCTCGAGGGCGGCGGTCATCATCTCCTCGTCATCCTCCTCGTCCACGTCCATAGCATCAGCGTCTTGCCGTAGCAGGTTATCTTCGTTTGGCAAATTGTCGAGTGAGCCCTCTTGTAAAGGAATCTGCATCTGCTCCAGTTTGCAACGCCTAAGCAACGCAAACTTGCCGGCACTGTTCTTCTGGACTACCGTTTCCAGAGCGTTGATTTCCTTTTGTCTGGCGTCGATCTCCTTGCTTCGCTTCTGAACCTCGGCCTTGGCCTGTGAGACCTTCTGGCTCTTCACCTCTAGCGTAGCGCGCTTCTCCTGAAGGGTCTCCCGCAGCGCGTCGAGCTCGTCAGATACCTCGTGGCTAGCATCCTCGATATCTGACTTCTCCTGCTGATAGGTCTGGAGGTCTCGTTCCGATGCCTTCAACCCCTCTTGCAGTTTCTTCAGCCTTGCGTCCAGGTTGTTATACATGTCGCGCGTCCAGCTGAGTTGACTCTGGTACTTGGACTTTTGTACTTCAAACTTGGTTCGCTCCTCATCAGCTTCTCGTTGCAGATCTCTGTGCTCCGATTCATAGGCTCGGATGTCGCTGAAGCCAAGTCTCTTGCAGAAACCAGAAAAGACTTCGTCTTCCACTTTGGCGATAGCGTCGGAGAATTCCTTGACAGTACGCTTGGTTGCCTCGAGCTCCGCTCTCTTCTCCTCGTATTTGGGTTCCAGCTCGTCAAGCTGCCTACTCTCGTGATCTACTTCTCTCTTCTTGCTGTTGTAGTTCTTCTCCAGGTGGGCAAGTTCGGCCTTGGCGGCCGCCAGGCGTGGCTCAAGGCCGTGAATTTCAATCTGAAGAGACTCCTCAGCAGGGCTACGTCGCCCAGACTTTGGGAGCTTTTCGATCTCTTCCTTATACTTGGCCGCCATCTTCTTGAGGGGTTCAAGGTCAGTGCTTTCGAAGCGACGCTTCCCGCCCTTTTGCTCCGGGCCACGACCACCAGTCATCATACCCGTCTTGTGAATGACCAGGCCGTCCAGAGTAACGGTCTTGACGGGGATGCGCTTCTCATACGAAATGAGCTTGGCGATCTTTTCGCTGTCGCAAACCACAGAGCTGCCGCATGCATAGGCCATGGCACGCTCATAAGCAGGCTCAAAATCAATCGTGTCGATGGTTAGGCGCGCTCCGGATATGCCTTTGATGGCCGAATTGACCGCATTGACCTTGATGTTGTCAAGAGGGATGAAGGTCATGGGCGGAAAGCGCTGGTCCTTGAGATACTGGACACAGTCGTGACCGGTCCTCTCTGTGTCCACGATGACCGATTCGTAGTCCCGACCAAGCGCGGTGCTAACAGCCTCGTCGTACTTCTTCTGTTTAGGCTTGCATAAGTCACCAACCCTGCCCTTGACACCGGGATACAGTCGCTTCAGGTTGTTGACCATTTCCCTCATCCTAGCTTCGCGGTCATTCTGTCGTCGGCCATCATCGGCCTCTCTAAGCTGTTTGGCGACTTGCTCAAGCTTCTCCTCCAGTTCGGTGCGTCTCTGACTCGTTCTTATACGTTCAGACTGCATCTGGTGGTACTGCTTCTTCTTCGTGTCGATTTCTTGGGACAGTGCTTTGATGTTGGCCTCTGTTGCCGACTTGCGTTCGCCGATGGTCTCCAGCTCTCCTTCGTACTTTTCCAGAGCGGCAGAGATGGTGTCGACCTTGCCCTTGAGGGTGTTGACCGTGACCTCATCCGTTTTTTGTTGGCGAATCAGATTGTCGAGCTTCGCTTGGTTGGCAGCAGTTTTTGATATGACCTGAGTTCGCAGGTTGTTGTATTCTTTGCGGTCAGCATCGCTCAGCTCCTTGCCGGTCTTCTTCATGCGCTCCTTATGCTGCTTTTCGAAGTGCTGTTGGGCCTTTTCGAGCGTCTTGAGTCTGTTTTCATCTTCCTTGATGAGCCCAGCTTGCTTGTCGCGGTCCTTACGAACTGGTTCTATACGCGAGCGGGTCTGCTCGATGTTGCGAGTCCTCTCTTCGATCTTTGCATCAATGGGAATCAACTTGTGCTCCAACTCGTCAAACTCGCGCTTCTTCGCATTGATGGCCTTCTCCACACCCTGAGCTTCTTTGGACGCTACGTGCTGCTCCTTCTGAGCGGCTTCGAGCTTTCGTCTGAATGACTCCACGTTACGCTGGAACTCTTGCAGGTTCTGCTGGTGCTCGTGAATCTTCTCGGTAGACTCATCCATGCCCCGCTGGAAATGGTAGAGTTTCCACAAGGCGTGTTTCACGATGGCCTCGTCTCTCTCTTCAGTCTTCTTCTGAAAGTTGTCGGCCTCCTTCTTCTGCTCCTGATACTGTTTGATCTCGGAGTTGATACCGCGCCGTCTGTGGAGCTGGAAGCTCTGGTTTTCGGCGGCTTGCTCGGCTTCCGTCTGTAGTCTTTCGTACTCGGCCTTGTACTCCAAGCTCCCAGAGATCTGCTCAATCAACCTTGTCAGGTCTTGAGGGGATTGAGCGGCGATGGCCTCCACGTCACCCTGGAAGACAAGGAAGTTTCTGGCTTTGATGAGAATGTTCTCAGTCTCGAGGGCCTCGTTATACTGCTGGGCGGTGACGACACGGTCGTTGATGCGGTACTCGCTGGAACCCTGGTTCGTGATGGAGCGCTTCCACTTTTGCTCGTCGCCGGCGTCGTCCTCGTAGACGGCCATGACCCAAGCTGTCTTTGGGTCGGTTCGGGAGGCTTTGTCCGACACGTCGTCTTCGTCGCCGTTGGCGAAGCCATTCGTCTGCCCATTAGCCTCTGCGGAGCCGTCATCGTTGATCTTGGAAGTCTTGAGAACGCGGCCGCGGTAGACAAGGTCCTTTAGATGAGCCGATCGCAGGTGCGATGATTTAATACCCAAGACGAAGGAGATCGCGTCCATGCTGGCAGTGGCAACGCGTCAGTCGATGAGTTCCTGGGAGCATGGCGAGAAGCGAGCTTACGAATTGGATTTTCCAGATCCATTGGGTCCGATAATGGATGTAAAGTAGGAGTCGCCGAAAAGCAGGACATGATGGCCCTTGTAGGATTTGAAGTCTGGCGACAAGTGTCAGCGCGCGCGCAGAGGGGGGGGAAATCAAGACCGTATTGAGCATACTGAAGAGCTCAAGACGAATGAGTTTTCCCATCTTGCTGAACGGTTGTCGCGACTATCGCGACGGGCGGCGTTGAGTTTCCCGACGATGGGGCGAGTTGATGTCGAGGCTCGTCGCAAACGCGGATCGGCGCGCGGAAGGGTAAGGGCAAAGACAGCCGTGTGGTGTGGCTCGACTGTAGGGTGGCAACAAGTGAAGCCGGAATTGAGTTGATCGAGTAACAGGGGCCTCTGGCTGCCCAGGCGCATTCGGGGAGGCACTATAGCAGGCAAGTGTGTGTTGCGTCTGGCGATATTCGTCCAGATGGCCGACTGAGTTTCCCCACGCGCGTCTGGTTATCTGGACGCGACGGGCTGCGGGATGCGGGCCATACTGAGGCTGCCAAATTAGGCGCGCAACAAGAGCTCGAGCCACTTGACGGGGCAGGCGCCAGACTGGCTGGGATCACGTGCTGCCAGGGGTGATGATTATATCAGCAACAAACCTCACCTATCTGCCTTACCGTCTACCTAGGTACCGTGCCACGGCGTGCAGCTGCGGCGGAAGCCACTTCAGGTCCAAGAGCCCACTCTTCACACCCACATCAAGTCCCCTCAACAGGTGCTCAACGTGGTAAACCAACAAACCAACCAACCACAGGCTTGGCCAACGACACCTGCACAGATTACGGGCTAGACGCAGCTGTCAGCGCATCTCGGCCAAGTGGTGCACGAAGTAAGTACTAGGTAGGTAGGGCGGGCAGGTCTATTCCTAGGGCAGAGTGCGTGTCCCAAGGCAATGAGGTACCTATCAAGCCATTTAGAACGGGCCAGCAGCGAGCTCTCTCCACAGCACAGCTACCTGAAGCAAAGCAAAAATGCGGTAGCATTATCAACTGCCCTGCCATGTGACGTAGACATCTGAGAGTGAATCCCTGTCTCGACAACTCGTTCCAGCTTGCATGCATGGAAGGTTCACACATAACCCGTCCGTCTGTCCTGCCTTCGGAGCGGTCAGCCGTTGACACATGCTACTTCACTCCTTGCCCCAACTCAACGGGTTCCAAATGTGTTTTCCCTTTTTCACGCTGCCTGCATCACGAGCCCGCCTTGGTCTGTGTCGCTCGCATCCCCCGCCAATCCCTAGCACGGCCTAGGTCGTCACGCTGCCGCCCAAGCTACGAGGTCGGCCAGCTACCTACCTTAGGTACACCATCCAGACTGGCCCAACTCAGCACCGCCTGAATCTGCCCCCTACATTGACCCAACGTTACCTACCTCCTGAACAGTCTCGTCTCCGAGCTGTCGATAAAATCTCCTTGTCTCCTTCGCACCGTAGATACTCAAACGGCCGTCCCAGCATATCGCCTCAAGATGGCAGAGCCAAAACCGGTGGACATACCCAGTGCAAAGGGCGAAGACATGCATACCGACAGCGACGCAGCATACACCCCTGATCACACCGAGGCGCACTCGTCCTCTATCACCTCTTCGCCGCCTGATCACGATGACCTCCATACGCCCACCATGGCCACTACCAACCCGGGAAGCCCCAGACTCTCAAGGAATCCTTCCTTCTCGGGCAGCAGCTCGTATCACGAAGACTGGGACCCCTTCCCGCCCCTCGACCGCCTTACCATGCTCGACCTCCTCGATAACTTCGCGCTGCCGCAACAGCTCGAGAAACTTCAAAAGGGCATTTCCGCCCAGACACAGAAGGTTCGGAAGTCGAGGGACGCATTTAGGAATAAGAGCCAGCACGCGCGAGAGCGCATGGTAGAGGAATGGAGGCGTCGCGTTCCTACCGCCGAAGAACAGCTGGAGAGATACAGGAAGCGCATGCGCGTCAGCGTGGATAAGCTCGGCAAGCAGTGGAACGACACCAGAGTGGTGACCATGCGAGAGAAGGTCTCTTTCATCTGCGGCGTCATGAACATCTTCGCCAGCGGACTACTCATGGGTGGCTACCCGGAATACTTCCACCTCTGGTATTCGGTCCAGGTCCTATACTTCATGCCCATCCGCTACTTCACTTATCATCGCCGAGGATACCACTACTTCCTGGCCGACCTCTGCTACTTTGTCAACTTCCTCCTCATGCTCAGCATTTGGGTCTTTCCTGGCTCGAAACGACTTTTCCTGTCCGTCTACTGTCTTGCATTCGGCAACAATGCTGTCGCCATCATCATGTGGAGAAACTCGCTGGTTTTCCACAGTTTCGACAAGGTCACCTCTCTCTTCATCCACATTATGCCCTGCGCAACTCTCCATTGCATAGTTCACTTATGGCCTGAAGAGATGAAATCTATTCGGTTCCCCGCGACATGGACCATCCAGCACTCTCCAGCCGGATCACCAACTGCATATGGAAATGTGGTGTCCATGTTAGCGTGGAGTTCCATCCCCTACGCTGTCTGGCAACTGTCGTACTACTTCTTTATCACCGTCCGGCGGCGGGAGAAGATCGCGGCCGGCAGGCCCACTTCTTTTACATGGCTGCGGAAGTCGTACTCAAAAAGCTGGATAGGCAAGCTGGTGCTTTCGCTCCCGGACTCCCTCCAAGAAGCGGCATTCATGTTGATCCAGTACTCATATGCGGTCTTGACGATGCTCCCTTGTCCCATTTGGTTCGCGAGCAGATACGCGTCGGCCGTTTTTTTGATGATCGTCTTCACATGGAGTGTTTACAACGGAGCAACCTACTACATTGATGTGTTTGGAACACGCTTCCAAAAGGAGCTGGAGTCGCTCAGGGCTGAGGTCAAGCAGTGGCAGAATACACCGGAAATGGCCGGCCATTCCCCTCTCATCACACCGAACCCGGATGGGACTGCGCCCAGCGAGCTGCAACTATCTTCCGGCGTCGAAGATGACAGCAAGATTAATTCCGCTCTTCAACACGAAAATGAGGACATCCGGGAGAAAGCAAATGCCGGCGCACGTGGAATAGATGGGATCCCGCTGCTGAGCGAGGAGCTGCCTGCCCAGGCAGAAGCCTCCGGTGTCGATGGCGGGGCCAGAGACGTAGCTAGGGAGAGGAAGGCAATTCCTGTGGAATGATGGGTCTAGACGAAGTTAATAGATGCAAATGATATGCTTGCATGGAAGCACTATACGGGGCACAATGACAGTGTGAATTCTTGGCTGTTCAGAATGATTACTGACTACGTATCATGATGGAGTACGTGCGATGGTTCATCCTACCACCCTTCTTTTTTCGTGTCAAATTTCTGCTTTAAAGTCATGTCGGATTTCACTTTCCGCCTCGCGATAGGTTGGGGAATAATTGTTAATTCTGCGATGGAACTTGACACAAGCCATGCCCTACCCCCTATTGAATGATATGGGAATAGATGCTGCTGCGCTCGCGCGTTTCGTGTCCGCTCCATTTTTCCATCCGTTCCTCATAGGCCTTCGAGCAGTCATTCGTTTCCTCCCATGGACCTAATGCTACGAAGCCCATGAATAATCCCAAAACAACACAAGAGTCCCAGCCTTCCCGTCGTGACGCCGTTTCCATGCACATAACGCAGCCGGTAGCAGGGTATTTCGCGACCCCATAACCATTTCCCCCACCGAGAAACCAAAAAAGAAAAAGAAATGACAGGTCAGTTGCTCGCTCCATTCCGCCACGCCTCCCAACCGAGCCATATTAACCTCATAAGCCAAGCAAAGGGATATGTCATTAATGTAGTTCGTCAATGCGTATCCGCGACGGGGCAAAGCGGCGGCAGACGTCGATGCTTCTGACTGTTACCGGATGATGCCCCAGTCAGCAAGCTTGCCCCCGTCGCTATCTTCTCGAGCTCCCGGTCGCCGGCCAAACACATTCCAAAAACGTAGCGTCTCGTCACCGGCGCCCGTCACGACGACTCTGCCATCAGGGCTCATCGCAAGATATAGAACACGATACGTGTGGCCGGTGAGACTGACCACCTGCGTCATTGACGGATACTTCCAGACAACGATCTGGTTTTGGCTGTACCCGTGGGTCGACACGATTTCGTTCGAGTTCTTGGACCACGCTATGTTGCAGACCTGGCTTCCCGTGTCCACCTCGTTGATCACAGTGCCACGGACGGTGTCGTGGAAAATGATTCTGCGATCAGCAGTTCCACCTCCAGATGCCAGGAGCCCCCTCTGGTGCGGTGACCATGCGATGGCTTTGACGGCAGCGGTATGGTCCGAGAATTTCCAGAGTGGCGTGTCCGAAAGCTTATCCCATACCATCAGTTTGTTATCGTTACCACCACTGGCCAGCTGCCCATCTTCGCAGTTCCATTTCAGGCCGCACACTTCCTGTTTGTGACCCACAAGTTTCCGCAACCACTGATCCGGAGCGCGAACGTCTCTGTGGTAGATGAGGCGGTCGCGAGAACCAGATGTCAAAATATGGGTGTTCCAGGCAAGCGAGCCTACCCTGGCGGTGTGGCCAGTCATTGTTCTCAATCGTCTCGTCTTCTCTGCGTCCCAAATCTGGACCAATCCTTTCCCCGTCCCGATGGCGATGTGCGTTCCCTTCTGGATCCACGATACGCTGGTGACCGTGTCATCCTCGAGGGTGCACAGCTTATTAACTCTACTGGTCTGCGCGTTCCACATGTACACGCTGGACCCAAGACCGACTCCCAGCACGTTGGCGCTGCCCCAGTCTACCAGGTTCAGATAAAAGTCGTCCGCCAGGTCGGGGGCGTCCAATACTTTGTAAGGCACTTTGCTGACTGCGCGGGGTTGTCGACGTGGGCTGAGGAGCATCTGTTGGCTATTGAAACGAACTGGCGAGAGGCTGTAGATTTCAGAGCGGGTGTCTAGATTGGGGCCGTGCCGACTTTGTGGCGTTCTCGACGGCGTGAGGTGGCCTGCGTTGCTTAGTTGCCGGGGTGACATGTAGGAGAACAAATTCTTGTGAGGGGTTGAAGGGGTCAGAGTGGATGGTAGAGAAGCCGCAGAAGCATTGTTTGGCGGTGTGCGCGATCTTGTGGCGTCATGAATGTTGGCCGAGTGAGATGCGGTGGACAACGAATGCTCCGGTGACAGTGTCGACGGTGTCGCTTGAGGTATTGAGCCCTCGAAGAGCTCAGCTCGGAGCAACGTCGAAAATGTGCGGTTTGCTTCCTCAGCTGAAGAGCGTTAGATGAAAGTGCCGCAACGAGCTGGCCCGATTTTGACTCACTCTTTTGGAAATGAAGCTCTCCGTGTGGAGTTCGCTTCTTTTGCTTTGAGGGAGTTGCTGGTGAGCCGTCTTCGTGCAATAAACTAAAGCTTGCTTGGAGGTCTTGGCCAGAGCGCGTGGGAATGAATCTATGAATCAGATGTTAGCAAGAGTTCTTGCATCGTGTGGTGTTGCTACACACGCACCTGTCACCGTTTATCCTCTGGCGCTTACGATGCGGGCTGGCTCCCGGGGTGCTCTCCCGTTGCGATCGGTGATGAATCTCTCGGAGCAAGGCGTGGTCGACAGCATCGGCATCAAAAGCAGTGCCCCGAGATGGTTCGCTGGGGCGTCTTATATGTTGGACTTTTCGCTGGTTCGCATTTTCCAAATGTTGGCGACTCTCCAGATGGCCACGATCTGAGGGAGGGGGCGGCGTCGAGAAGCGAGCAGGGGTCACAGTCGCGGAGTTGTTCGTCTCAGCTACTGATCGCTTTGCTGGAGCGGAAGCAGCGACAACTGCTGGTGGATCGCTCGGGAGCGTCATTGTAGGTTGTGGAAGTGAAGTCGGCAAGAGAATGCGGGCCAGGGCAGTGAAGAGATTCAGGTCGAGGACGGGCGAGGCGGCTGGGACGAGCGGAGGAGATGGCGGGGAGCCGAGCCTGTGCGGGCGGGAGGCGTCGCAGTCGCACGTCGGGTAGACAAAGTTGCGGGCAATTGATGGAAGAGATGTTTATCGTGACGTCGGGCGCAAGCGAGAGTGAAGTCGGCGGTGGCCAAGTCGTTCGGAGGATTGGCGCTGGCAAACGATTCACCACCTTATCCCTGATGGTGGCGCTCAACTCGGCATCAATCGCATGCTTTCCCCTCGGGATGGTCGCAAAAGGTGACTGGTCACCGTCGAAAAGACAAGACAAGACAGTCGTAAAGCTGATCGGACGTGAATAAGAAAATGAAGCGGGCAGAACGAGAGAAACAGAAAGTGTCGTCGTGCAAAGTGCGGACGTGGGTATCGTGAGCGTGTGTACAGATACAAGCTGTAGAACTCTGGGTCCACGGTGCAGAGGTCGCAGCAGGCGATAGTGGCAGGGTGAGGTAAGGTACAGCACGGCGGAGAGAAAGGCGTCGACGGCGGACGATGGAACGGGACGGTGAGGTAAGTCGGGGTCGACCCAAGGTGTAAGGGACGGGAAGGTGTCGGATGTCAAATGGTGGTGGTGGGTGGGTGGCCGCCCAGTACAGTGCAGGAGCCAGCAGCAGGCAACATGGAAGCAACAACAATGGACGTGGCGGGCAGTACCTGCCTACACTGTGCATACCTTACTTACCTAAGGCAAGGAACCTGCCTCAAGGTGTACCTACCTACCTTAAGGCAGGTAAGATGCCTAAGGTGGGTACCACATAGCCCAGACTTCACAGTTGCTTCAGGGAAAGTCGCGGGCGACGACTTGGTTCCTGCCCTGAGGTGTTATGTTATTCACGCTATTGGCCGAACAGGGAGCTAGCGTTGACGGCAGAGCAACAACACAACGGGCCAGCGGCCAAAGTCCTCACAATGTCTAGAGCACTCACTGGGTTCCATTCCCTGGATTGGGTGCTTTGACTCCCTGTAGGCCCCGTCCCGTCCCTTCCCGTAGGGCCGCGAATGTGGACGCGACGAGACTTACCTTAGATACTTTCCATGGTACGGTATCTTATCTCACACCTCGATCCGAGGACGCGGGCGCATCACGCTTGTAGCACCTTACCTCAGCGCAATGATAACAATGGCGAGAACAGGAACCACAACAAACAATCCGTCACCAAAAAACCCGTCTGCACGCGATGGCGAATTGCTTTTCCGATTCTTGCGTGTTTCTTTTAGAGTCGGGGGTATGAGATTCAGCCAGAGTCTTACCACAGCCGACTGGAGGCTCTCCCGCCCTACGTCCATACCGTCCTGAAATATTTTCTCCTTCAGGTAAGGTAAGGCACCTCATCCAGGTCGTCGACGTGTCTGGGTCAGGTAGGGTATCCAAGTTGAGCATATCCGTACTCTTCATGCGGCTCCATGATCTTCAACTTCGTCAGGGTTTTCCGTCGAGTTGACAGTAAAAGCCAGGCATCCTGGACCATCCACAATAGCCCCCAACAGGCCCACTGTATGCAGCGTATCTGAAAATGGAAGTGCAGACGGCAGACTGGGGTCAAGCAGTGTGCGTGTGTGTGAGAGAGAGAACGGGGGTTGACGCGCTGCTCGGGCCAGCGTGTGTCGTGGAGCCGCGCCGAAGTCCCATGTGTTTGTTTATTATTGACATACATCCCGCCAGCGGCCAGCCAGGCCTCGGGGCTGGAAGGCTGGAAGGCTGGAAGGTCCATGTCTCCACGTCTTGCGCCAGCCAACAAGTCCTGAGCACCATTGTTGTCGCAGTGTTTTGTTTGCTCCTAGGTTTTCCCTCTCCTCCCGGACCCGGAAATTCGCGCAACAAGACCCCCTAAGTCCCTCCCCCGTGTCCCGCGTCTCAGGCCCCCCTCCTCACCCCAGCCAACCAACTAGGTGCGCAGAACCTTGGGTAGAACAAGCTCGATGGCATGTGGATGCACCCAGCCACTGCAGTTATATGGAGGCATTTGATACAAGTGGTATCTGTATCTTGGGGCACTTCAGCCTGGAACGCTCCCATCGTGATGAGGGTTTCCTTCCCGTGAAAGTCGCGACAATCCAGGAACATAACTATTCGTGGCGGCGAAGATCAAGATGAGAAGGAGGCCAAAAAAAAAAAAAAAAAAAAAAAAAAAAAAGANCAAAAAAAAAAAAAAAAAAAAAAGAACAACATGAGAGGAACAGAAGCTGGGAGCGACGCGAAGCAAAACGCTAAGAAATAGCTTCTCAGCGGTTCCTCAATACTCGATACGTCATGTGAACCATCCGCGAGCTGGTGTGGCAGAGACGCGAAGGGCGACGCGTAAAACGCGTAAAGAGCTCCACGCGAAAAGCGTTCCGTTCCATCATCTCGTGTCAGCTTCGGGGGGCGCCAAGTACAGTTTGAAGAAAAGACACTACCCACTGTACTACACTCCTTTTACTCCTCCGCTTGTTATGGCAGCCCCAGCCTGCATCCAATTGGCAGACACAAACTGTCGACAGCAGTCGGTCTTCCGCGGGCTGCTAAAGGTTCGCTGTGCCTATTGGCTCCCTTGCCGCTTCCATGCATTCAATGAGCTCCTCGCGCTACAACCCCCTCCCCCAATGAGCAACAAACATCGGCTGTGGTCCGCATGGCCATCTCTGTCGGCCATGGAAACGTGATCCTTGCTCATGCTTGTCAGCATGTAAGGTACCGACGGCGCACATGGGATGAGATTACTGTCGACAGGCACTGACAAGTGTGATGACTTGCTCTCGGTCACAACACGACCTTTGTTTCGAATCTTCTTATCGTCGCCTGTAATTCGCCGTTTCAATCCCATCCGCCTCTCGTCTGGGCACTCCATGATTCCCGAGTCCCCGACTGCTATCATTAGCATCACGATGGCTGTCTACTCCTGGAAGATCGTCGCTTAGCTATCCATCCCTTCTCCGGGTTCAAGCAAGCCCGAGCAGCCTAGTCGATGTGCCCCGTCGATGGTAATGACAGGCAACGTCATCCCTATATTGCCCTTGGCACAGCACCTGTGGCGCAGATAGTCACTATTCAGCCATCCCGCGCTACTTTGTAAAGGGAAGGACCAGCAACGCCTGGCCCGATGCTTCAGGCAACATTGACAGAGGTACGCTGTTGAAGACTTTTTTTGGTCAATCAACCCATCAGTCCGGGGCTGCTGACCTTTCGTCTCTACGTCCCCTGCCCTGCCTGCGGCAACTCGAGCCAATTAATTATTTCTTGACCTGCCGCGTGGAAGTCTTGCTCGGTCTCGGTACTTTGCCGCGTGCTTCCCCAGCCGAGTTGTTTAGTGTAATCAGATCCCGAGCAAGACACTGATCCTCCCCTGTGGAAGCTGGGCGCTGATGCGCGATGCGAGATTTGAAAAGTGATAGCCCCGCTTTCAACAAAGATCGCCGACATCGAGCAACAAGCCAATGTTTGCTTCTTTGGCTCGGTCAGCATCGCGGCGTGGCCATGAGTAACAACGCCGAACGAGAGAGACAACGTGGTTGCGACCACGAGAGAACGCAACAACGGTACGACGATTCAGGCCGCACGCCTTGGTGCCAGTCTCGACCGTCGGCAGACATATAATAACCAGCAAAACGTCCCTTAAAGTCGTCTTCAAGAGGGCATCGTCCGTTCGCCGATTTGAGCTTTCGATCGCAGCTCCGGGGATCGAGCGAGCACGGGCTCCTGGCTGTATTCTGGCTTGCTCTGGTTGTCCAGGCTGATGGCATCGGTTCTAAACATTTCGGCCAGGGAGATGACGCGCAGGTCGATTCGGAAATGGTCCCCAACTTAGCCCCGTCTGCCATATGCCACTTTGCGGTTTTGCTAGGTCGGGGGCGCCGCGCTTTTCCTCGATTAGGACCTTGGACGTGGTTCGGGGGGTCGGCTGCGGTGGGGCCGATGCCGAAACTGGCACACTGGTCAAGGCGTCGAATATCCCGCCCCACAGCATTCAACCACGACCCAAGACGTTGGCTAAAGAACTTCAAAGTTGGAGCGTGAATATCCCCGTCATGGCATGGCACGGACAGCAATTCTCTTGTCTCGTGGCGAGTGCACCGCAGTAGCCGGTCTAGCCCGGCAGACCCTGACAACGTTGCTCTTGGTGCCGGCCGGCGACAGACTTGCCGAGAAGCATTGCAGGCGACGATATCACGCTCATCGCCATCGCTGCTGACATCGTGGCATCCTTTACCACGGACTACCCTCAACGTTACTCTGTATTGGCTTACTATTGCCTTTCGGGCTACGGTGCCAGTCGACGATGGCATGTACCGCATCCTCCGATCCTTGCTCCTTTTTTCGTCCGTCTCACTGCCTGTTCTGCCTCTTGTTGCAGCGGCTTGATGCCAGGAAGCCAGGTCATTCTTCCCCGTCAAGCCCGCAGATCCTCTTGTTGGGCGCAGCCGCACACCACTTGATGGCGACGGCTCCCAGGACTCTTGGTTCATTGGTGCAGCAGCGAAACTGCTTCCCAAAGGCGTATCTTCGAATGCACGACCCGTCCTGGGCTACCTGGTTGCCCCTAGTCACCCAGCGTGCATGTCAAGGCATCCTGGTGTCATCGAGCTGTTGTGTGGATGGATGATGGATGACAGTTCTTCTGCCCGAAGCCAATGCCAATGGGCCGTGCTGAGCTCGTAGGCTTCGGACAAACCATCTGACTAGTCCCAACCCGTCACCCAACCCTAGAGTTGTCACCAGCCCGACAAAGACTAATTTGAGAGCCAGGCATGGCCCTTTCAGCCATGAAAATTCTCCTGCACTGCCAGGAGCGATGCTCGAGCATACTAGCCCGCGATCGACGTGCTCGGCCGAAAGTCAAATGAACTGACCCATCCACCCATTGTGACGAGGTCTGAAGTGACCACCACAACACAACGCTGTGGGGTATGATCTTTTCGGCTTGCCGCCAACATCGACAACGCTTGATTGATTGCTTGAATCAGACAGACGGCGAGGGGCACGGCCAGGCGGTTTGGCGGGTACCTGACACCCTTAATTCGGCTCACTCACGGGCCTACGGGCCTGACATGCAGCTTGTGCTTCTTGCCTCGTCTGTCAATAGTCCCATCTTGTCGTCGTCGATCGTTGTCGGCACGCCCTCCTAGACCTATGTGTACTTTTGCCGAGCCCCCCGTCTTTGATCAACCCCCCCCCCNCCCCCCCCCCCCCCCCCCCCCCCGCTGTTCAGATGGCGGCGCCTCGACGATTGAGGAATGACGTTGCAGGAGCCAATGGTTCGGAGCCACCGCTCTATTTCTTCTTTGATATACCCATGCCTCCGTTCGTCCACAATCCCTCAACCTCGACGCTTCATATAAAGAACTTCCGCTCCCAGCCAAGATCATGTCTCCATCGCCCGTCCCCCCTCAGGCCCGTGATCTCGGCTCCCGTTCTGTACTTACACTATTCCGGCGTAAGAAGCACATGGCTCAAGTAGCTGCCAATCCCAACCACCGCCGACACAGGCACGGTGAACTTACTCAACCCCAGGCCAACGGTCCGTACAGCTCTCTCAGTGTCACGTCTCTCGCCAGCCAAAATCGCGACATGGATGTGGAAGAGGGCGGTGCTGATATCCCCGATATCCCCTTGAAGCGGCCAGCCAGCCGTCTGCCGCAGGACAAGACGTTCAACCCGTCTCGTTTCGAAGAAGCTTGGGTCGAGGACGACAGCAACTGGACTCATCACGGACCCATCAACCCTAATGCTCTGAATGTGAGAAAAGATAGAAGGTGAGAGAATCGGTAACGCCTGCAGGTGCGTTGATGTTGACCAACCGGCTTTGTAGTGCTGTACAATCTCCCGAGATCCCTCCAAGGGGGAGGGTCAAGTCTCCCGAACCTCTTCAAACCCATGAGCGGCATACGTCCTCCAGTCCACCTAGAAGCCCTCGCACACGATCTTCAAGATCGAGGGCAAACTCGACTACATCGTCATACCAGACGAATGCCACCTCCTTACCGCCTCTTCAAACCAAGGGCGCCGGAGACGATGAGATCCTCGAACCCCTAGCCGAAGAGGAGGTCGAGCCTGGATCGTTCGATCTTGTGGTGCCTTCCCATGGCGACAACGGCATCTACTCGCTGGAGACTCGGTCAGAGCTCCTCTTCTCAAAAGAACATCTGCAAGCCATCTTCAAGGACCACGTTCTGCTCCAGCGTTTCACCGACTTCCTGCACTCCGCGCGACCCGACTCACTTCCCCTCCTCACGTACTATCTGGACTGCTTGAAAGCCTTACGCGCCATTGCTTACGCCAACGCCATCGCCAGCGGACTGGACTCGCTACCTGAACACGGGTTCTCAGTTCAAAATGCCGAAAACACCTCCAACACCTCGTTGGAGAAGAAGGCGGGGGCCGCCTTTGATGTCCTCGTGCAACAGGACCTCCCGGCCTACATTACGTACATGTGGATCCAGACCGTCAGCGTGTCCATCAAGAGACGTATCACGGGGACCCTACCCGTCCAGTTGAGAGAAATGTCAGAAGGGTTGGCGGAGGTTTTCTGCCTGACGGACCCCTCAAGGCATGATAACCCGATTGTGTTCGCTTCAGAAGGTTGGTTCTTCCACCGTAACGCTTCCAACGAACCGCGCTAACCTCATGAAAAGAGTTTCACAGAACTACGCAGTACGGCATGAACTACGTGATCGGCCGTAACTGCCGGTTTCTCCAGGGCCCGAAGACCAACCCTTTCAGCGTAAAGCGGATCCGAGATAAGATCCTCGCTGGCCAGGAGCATTACGAGACCTTCCTCAACTATCGCCGTGACGGCTCGCCTTTCATGAACTTGCTCATGGTCGCACCCCTTTACGACAGCCGGGGCACGGTCCGCTACTTTATCGGCGCCCAAGTTGACGTCTCTGGCCTCGCCAAGGAAAGTTCCGGCCTAGACGCCCTCCAAAACCTTGTCGTGGAGAATGAAGCTGCTGCTGCTGCTCATATACGGGAACAGGAAGTCGATGAAGAGAAGGATGAGTTCCGAGACCTGAGCGAAATGTTCAACATGACAGAACTTGAGACCGTCCGCAGGCGAGGTGGCAACATGCATCGCGTTCCCCAAGATGAGGAACATGCAGCCACGTCAACGAACTGGCACAAGCCTCGCATTCTCATCCAGGATGAGACTTCGTCCATCCAACAACACACCTCAGCCCCGACCATCCACAGCGGCAAGCTCTCCGGCGTGTACGAGCACTATTTGCTAGTCCGTCCCTATCCCAGCCTGCGCATCCTCTTCGCTTCGCCCTCACTGAGGGTGCCCGGAATCCTGCAATCCAACTTCATGGACAAGATCGGCGGGTCCAACAGAGTTCGTGACGGCCTCCATAGAGCCTTTGCCGAGGGCCACGGGGTGACTGCAAAAGTTCGGTGGATGAGCAAGCCTACCAGCGAAGGCCGGATCCGCTGGATCCATTGCACACCACTTCTTGGCAGCAACAGTGCTGTGGGCGTATGGATGATTGTCCTCGTCGACGACGAATCTGACGCTGGCATGCGAAAGGGAAAAGAGGCTCCCCCGGTCGATGGACGTTTGCGTCGGACCGGTGCCCTGCAGCAACCGCGTCCCTCCAAAGATGATAACATGAGCCTGTCATCTTTCGCTGCGATGAATAAGGCCCGCGACGAAGTAGATGCGCCCGCAGATTTCGACATTGACCCAGACCGGCCCGTAAGTCGAGCGAGTCGATCGAGTCGCCTGAGCCGAGGGCTTGCCGGATCCCGCCGACCCATGTCCCCGGCCTTTAGCGACAACGACGAGCCTCTCCGGCCTGCATACACGGTGCGCCTGGAGGAGGATTAGTCGCGCGCAACTTGGAAGATTTGACAATGGTCTATTTGTTCTTTTGTACTTGATACCACAATACTCACAACGTCCTTGTTACTGACACCGGATTTCAACTGCATGCCGCGCACAAGCATTGATCTAGAAAGAAACGGGGTGTGCAGGCAGCAGATATATCATGCTCAGGGCATCCCTTTGGTAATGTATATACCCTAATTCAATATTCGCGTTATGCCGCACTCTCTACGATATTGTCTTGATGAGTGAAGTCAAGTTGCATGCGGTGTTGGGCAAAGTCTGAGCGCCTATCAGTGACTTTTCATACCGACGCCACCATGCTTGCCGGTGCTAGCCAGTGGCAACCAAATTTCTTTGAAAGGGTCGTTAGATCCTAGTCATGTCTGAATGTTCAACTTGGACCCCTCAGCAATTCCTGTTGTACATTGTGCTGTTGGGGTTGGCGCCAAGTGACTTCGGGAGCAGGGATGCTGTTTTCAGGCTTCATTGACTGATCGTCATGTTCATCAGCTCATCAAATTCATGTAGTCTAAAAGTACGGCCGAGCTGCAAAGGCCTCCTCAGGCCTATCAAAGGCACTCGTTATCCAGTCCGGCGCACATCCCGCGTGACCCAACGTTGGGACACGACAGAATCAACCTAGCTCGTCTCTGCAGAGAAGAGCGTGGGTGTGGTTGGCATCATGGGAGATGTCGATAGGAAAGTCTCAGGCCGGAGCAGAACCGGCTTGCTCTAGTAATCGTGCACGCCATCCATCGCAGACCGCCTCAAAGCCACTCACAACATCGCCGCATACCCCCGCGCACTCGCGTTTCCGCAGTCTCTCGCTCCAGTTTCCACGTGTGAGCCACCGCTCGCCTTCCTCGCAGAGCTCCTCCTCTCTCCTGATCTCGGCAACTAGCTCCTTGGCGCTCTTCAAACGGCGGGTGGCTGTCGTGGTCGTCTGCCTCGACATGTGCAAGGTGTCCGATAGGTAGTTGAGGCTCTGGACGAGGTCACTTGTGAGGGTGTGGAGCGCCGTTAAGGAGTCATATGCTTTCGTTGTTGGCCGGGGCATTGACTCTGACAGCTCGAGTAGGAGGGGCAACAAGTCGTCGACTGTCTCTGAATCTGGAGGCGGGACGAGCGGAGAAAGCAGCGGGAACGTCAAATTATGTAGTTGACGAGTCTGGTGTGTGAGGTGGGTCGTGAGTGCCGAGTGAGCGGTGATAAGCCTGGTCAAAGTCAGGAAAAAATGCGTGGCTGCGGCATGCTGCCGGTGACATACCTCGTTGCGCTGCCCTCGACGCCGGCCTGAGATCCGAGATCCCTCAAGCTCTCCGTTACGCGACTAAAGACCCCATCCGTGGGCCCCCCATTGCTCTCTGTCCCTCTTCTAGCCAGTGACTCCACCGCATCGATTTTCGCGACCAGGCTAGGAAGCATGCCTGGAGAGTCGAGATCCGACTCAGACCCATATTCACTGCCATCGTACTCGCTCCCGCTTCTGCGGTGGCCGCGCCGGGGAGGCGACGGAGGGCCCAGGTTGAGATTTCTGGCCTTGCTGCCAGCTTCACCAAGGCTTGCGACATCAACACCACTGTCCCGTGTTCCCTCTGCGCCCGGTTTGCCATCGGCCTCCTCGACACTGATGTTTGGGGCACCGGTCTCGTCTTCGTAGTATTCTCCCTCATCACCGGAATCGGAGAAGGCGTCGGCCAGCTCGTCTGCGAGATTCCCCAAGCCGTTCCCGGCAGCCGCGCCCCCACTGGCGTAGGATACATCGAGAGCATCTTGTTGGTTGAAGCTGCCCCTTAGGGGCGTCGTCGATTCGTGTGTTGACGATCTCGACTGTCGGCGGTGTTGGGGAGATGAGTTTGCGCTGTACTGGTATGAGGCATCGACGCTCGAGGCGTGACGCGAGTGGCTCGGAGTCGAAGGCATCGTAGAGTCGGATCGGAGAAAGGGAGTGGCGGTCGGTCGGCAGTACGGGCCCAGAACAGATGTGGGAAAGCCGTACGGACGAGAGTTATATGTAGAAAAAGCCGGATCGATGACGCTCCGCGACGTGCGTGTGCTGGCAATCAACAAGCAAAGCAGACGAGTGTTGTTGCTCTGCTTGACCCGGGGTTGCTGGTGCAGAAACAAACAACAGGGGTTGTCGCATCAAATATACAACCAGGAAGACCCAAGTGGAGGGCACTGCAGCAGGATGAAGGCGAGTTGGTGCTCGAGGGCCGCAGTCATGCAACAAAAAACAACGTCGAGCGGAGCGGAGCAAATGCTAGTTCGACGGCCCATGCAAGTCAATGTCGTGGAAAACAGATAACGCGGGCGTGGGCAACGGCAACAGCAGGGGCGATGGTGATGGCGATGGCGAGCAGCTGTGCGGGCGAGCTTGGGTATATTACCTCTCTTATTAGGAGAGCGGGCGGATTGCGGATAGGGCGAGCGTCCAATTAATGCAATCTACTGGGCGGGCACGGCGGGCTTTGCTTTGTTGTTGATTATTATCAGCCGATGGATACTCGTAATAAGGCAGACCGGGCTAAGACGAGGTTCCTTTGCGCCTGTGCGTTGGGTCGCCCTCTGTGTCTTGGCCGTGGACCTCTGCAGTCGTTGCGCAAGGGCCTACGTACCTAGTGAGAGTGCAAGTTCGAATACAGGCTGTCGTTGTGCCTCCCGTGTAAGTGAAAGAACCAAAGGCATGGACCTGTTTGGTACGATGTGCAGAGGGGAAGTGAGAGAGAAGAGGGGGGGGGGGGGGGGGGGGGGGAAAAAAAAAAAANGGGGGGGGGGGGGGGGGGGGAAGAAAAGAAAAAAAAGAGGTCGAGATGGCGACTTGCTGGATCGCCAGTTTGATGTGAGACACCGACCGCCTGTGGTGTAACTGAACTGTACTCTGTAAGGTGAATCTACCTAACCTAAGGTACTTAGGCACCTACCTAGCGGCGCGTGTGACTCCTGCGTTCCATTGTGGCCGGACGGGCTTTTCCCATCCAGGGCCCGGTATCCAGGCCGTTTAGGGGCATCTGTCAGCTCCTTAGCACACGGTCCCTGCATGCCCGCTCTCCAGAGCTGTACCTACCTTGGTCGGCAAGGTTCCTTAAAAAAGATGCCGTACCACACCTTATTATGTCAGCGCAGAAAACCCCTCCCCTACACTTTCATTGAGATTCATGGACACAGCTGTTATGGTTTTTGCCTATCAACATTGTCGGAACAGAAGATATTTTGTTGCCGGCGCTGCTTTCGCGGAACGTTTGTCTGTGTCCGGCCCTCGCGCCCCATTCATGCCTAACTCTTCTGCTGTACATTCTGCAGCTTTATCACAGTTGGAGCCTGACCATCTCCAGCCACAGCCACCTCCCGGCGCCGACACTCCTCGATAGTTCCGACTCCAAGTTCGCGGTCCGGTCCCGCAGTCATGGCCACCTTTCGTCGTTTCCGCCCCGACGATGTCAACAAGTTCTCCAAATGCAACCTCGATCCTCTGACCGAGACGTACGAGCTGGCGTTCTACCTCCAGTATCACGCAAAGTGGCCTTCAATGTTCCAGGTTTGCGAGGACATGAATGGAAATATCATCGGCTACAGTACGTCAACAACAGCACTGCCAAAGGCATGGTGGATCCATCTGACATGATACCCAGTCATGGGCAAGCTCGAATCATCGCCCGATGTCTACAAATTCTCGGAGCACTACCTCCCCTGGCATGCCCACATCACTGCCCTCACCGTCGCGCCCGAAGCGAGAAGGCTGGGCATCGGCAAGATACTCTGTGAGCAGTTGGAGGCCGCCGCCGACGCAAACGATGCTTGGTTCGTCGACTTGTTCGTTCGCACCAGCAATCACAAGGCCATTACGTTTTACAGGAACTTGGGTTACAGCGTCTTTCGCGTGGTCAAGGACTACTATGGCGACCATGCTACGGATCCTACGCTCGATAGCGAGGATGCCTTCGATATGAGAAAACCCATGAAGAGGGACATCAAGCTCCAGCACGTGAGAGACGACGGAGAGAAGCACGAGGTTGATCCATCCGATGTTTGGTGAGAACTTGGACCATCTTTTCCAGCACAACCCGCCTGCACCTCCAATCAGCGCAACGTGCCGTCGCCCGCTCAAAGCCAAGCTCCGTCGACGTTATAGACGCTGCCGCTTACGAAAGAGCTCTCCGGGCCGAGCAAGAATGCGATGACGTTTCCGCACTCCTCCGCGGTACCCTGGCGTTGGAATGCCGTCGGCTCGTCGAACGCGGCGTCCGATGGGCGGTTGTGGAACTTCCAGGCCTTCTCCATCAGCGGCGTGTAGATGGCCCCAGGAGCTACGGCATTGACCCGCACCTCGCGGCCTCCGTTCTCGTTGGCCGCCGCGCGGGTAAGACCAATTACACCATGTTTGCTGGCGTCATATGCGCCGTGTTTGGCGAAACCTAGGCAGTCGGCTTGTCAGACGAGTCTCCAGCAATGGGTCCCTCAAAGAAATGACAGCGTACCTTTGACGCCATGTATCGAGGCCACATTGACAATCGAACCGCCGTCCACTACGTTTCTTAATTCCGCCCTGAGGCAGTACATGCACCCCGTCAAGTTGACAGCAATGATCTTGTCCCATTCCTCGTCCTCTAGGTCCGCGACAGCCCGGATGCCGTGGTGCTTGCCTATGACGCCTGCGACGTTGGCCGCTCCGTCCAGACGGCCAAACTGCTCGATGATGCCGCTTATCCAACCTTCGACTTGATCCTTTTTCGAGACGTCCACCCTCGTTACCGAAAATGGCATCTTTTGCTCTGAAAAATAGGCCTCAGCCTCTTTCATGGCATCGGGTTCGACGTCGGCAAGACACACAGTTGCCCCTCGCTTGGCGACGATCTTTGCGGTGGCTAGGCCGATGCCACTGGCACCGCCGGTAAAGGCATAAACCTTTCCTTCGAGTGATGCCATTGCAGTGGCTCTACTTGGATATGAATGCCTGCGAGTAGATGCCGCTAAGAATTCCAAATGAGGGGTGTCGTGTGGACAAGACGGGTATCCATCCCAAAGCTGGGCCGCATCGTGAGGGACACGGCCTAATATTCCGTGGATCCGATGCTTAGCCACCACCAATCATAAGACGCCGGCACAGACTAAGACGAATGTGTTCGCACACACTTGACCCGGACCGAGGAAGGCGAGGATCTGGGGTAATCGCAGTGCTCAGGATGGCCGTTCGTCTCCGAAGGTTGTGAAATATTTCATCTCGTCACGGCGTTTGCGACTTCACGGGGGCGGGCTAAGCTTCTCTCTGTCGGCTGAAGTGCCCTCGCAGTTAGACGGGCGAGCAAGAGTGGGAAGGACCGCAGATCCCAGGTTAAGTAAGTGTCTGCCAACTTTGCCGAACCTTCGTCCCATGTGAGAGTTCCACTAGGTTGGTTGCCTTTTTTCTTCCAAGATCGAGGGCGTATCTGAAGTTGAGTTGACAGCTGGCGGCCTTCATAGATTCGCACACCAACCCAACACAACCTCTGTAGCCAGACATTTACTTAGTAAGTGGACGGGTTGTCCTTTTGCGTGCTGGGCATGACGGGAGACCTGATACACCTAAGATCAGCTCCCACAGAACACTGCGGTTGTTTGTGTGTGGTGAATGGCACCCCGCAGAAGCAGAACCCGCAGCCCCCCATATCACAGGGGCTCGTGGCGCGGCAGTTCGTGTTTGATTGGTGCGTGGAGTCGTAGGACGGGAGCTGCAGCGAGCCCAGCCTTGCTCTCCCCCACCTGACCCGCCATCCTGACGTACATGGTGCCCAGCTCTGCGCCGGCTCTTGCACCTCGCTATGCTGCTTTACCTGTGACGGGATGCAGCTCCTACCCCAGATTTCTCCAACTGTTCCCGTGCCATCCCAAAACTGGGCTAAAGACGACCATTCCCTTCGAGCTGCGGTAAAACCGAGGGATAGGAGGGTTTGCATCCTGTCCGAGCCCGTCTCCTGATTTACCTTCTCTCCGCCTCACCTGACCTGACTCTGCATCTCCTCTTGCAAGGTACTTAACATTGTGCCGCCTTCGGCGTTTCTGCCATTTATACAGCAGAAGAGAGACGAGCTCTCTACAATATTCTGAGCTGTGTCTTTTCATCTTCTTCTTCCTTCGTGACTGTAGTGGCGAGCGGTGTCCTACTGTCTCTGGAGCCGGTCCCGAAACGATCTCTCCGCCATGCAGCTATTCTCACTTCTGGCCGTCGCCGTGGCGGTCGGCGCCTCTACTTTGACACCTCCCGTTCTTCCGCTGATTGTTCGCAACCCGTACCTCAGCACTTGGTTGGGCAACGCCCGCGATGCGCCTTGGGAACATTGGCCCATGTTCTGGACCGGGAGCAGCGTGAGCTTTGGTGCCACAGTCTTCTTCTAATATATGTGTCGCTGACTTTGAGCCGCGCTCCAGGTCGGCCTCTCCGTCATGGCATCTGTTCCGGAGTCCAATACTGTTTTTCCGCTGCTCGGACGACCTCAAGACTCCTTGTCCTCGGCTTCCAAGTGTGTTAGACCTGCATGCGGACGTGACAACACCTTGAACTAACATTCTTCCCGAAACTATAATATAGCCTTCCCAACATACCTAGGCGCTACCTTTGATGCTTCGACCACGAATCTGTCGTACTCGATTGCTCCGCCAAAGGGGTCTTCGGCGCCGGTCAAAATCATCCTTTCGTTTCTGTCCCCCATCACGCCCACGTCAACCTTCCGCCAATCCGTACCTGCTGCCTATCTGACAATCCATGCCGAGGGGTCCTTCGATGTCAACATCTACACTGATTTGAATGGCGAGTGGGTGAGCGGCAACCGGGACAACAAGATTGTCTGGGACCTCCTCAAGCCTCAAGGCGCCAAGGAGCAAAGTGCGGTCCTGAAGACCTGGCAGGTGTCAAGGCAAACACAACAACTTCTTACCGAGTTCGCCGACCACGCAGAATGGGGAACGCTGCATTTCACTGGCCCCGCCGACGTCTACCACCAAGCAGGAACGTCTAGAATCCTGCGACAGCACTTTGCAACCAAAGGCAATTTGAAGAACGAGGTAGATACTTTGTACCGGAAGATCATGGACGAGGAGCCGGTGTTTGCCTTTGCCAAGACATTCCACCTGAGTAACAACACTGGGGCCGGTCTTTCATCGACAGACAGCGTGTTGTTCACTTTCGCCCTTGTTCAAGATCCAGTTGTCCAGTTTGCAGCCGCCAGAGGGTTGACGCAGATGAGGCCTCTGTGGTCGTTCTACTTTGCAACCTCACCCGAGCTAATCCAATACCACTATGACGACTTTGCCGTCGCCGACCTACTGGCAAGAAACTATTCGGACCAGCTGGCCGTTGACGCTTTTGCCTCCGGCTCCCAGGACTACCAAGACATTGCTGCGCTGTCTGCCCGCCAAGTCCTCGGTGCAACCCAGTTCTCAGGAACTCCTGACGACCCCATCCTGTTCCTAAAGGAAATATCCTCAAACGGAAACTTCCAGACTGTCGACGTCATCTTTCCAGCGTTTCCATTCTTCCTGTACACGAATCCTCGCTGGCTTGCTTACCTTCTCGAACCTCTTTTGGAACATCAACTGAGCGGCCAATACCCGAATGACTACAGTATGCATGATCTGGGCTCACATTTCCCCAATGCTACTGGACACCCCGATGGCAAGGATGAGTACATGCCCGTGGAGGAGTGCGGAAACATGCTCATCATGGGGTTGGCCCTCGTCAACGCCTTCAAGTACGACACTCAGCCGGCGTTCATCCAGTCCGCTGATGGTCTTGCTGGTCCACTAATGTTGCTGGACCCCAAGAACTCCGGCGGGCGACCCTTGGCGCTGTCTCCCGATATGTATGGCATGGATCGTTCATCAGCTGTCACTGCCTTCAGAGGAGCCAAGGAGGCTGAAAAATGGGTGTCTAGGTCTTACGAACTTTGGACCAAGTGGACGGGATATCTCGTTCGCGAGTCGCTGATCCCAGCTAACCAGCTCTGCACTGATGATTTTGCCGGCTGGCTTGCCAATCAAACAAACCTCGCCTTGAAAGGCATCATTGGGATCAAGGCCATGGCCGAGATCGCCGACGTCTTGGGGAAGACGGATGACTCCAAGTACTACTCGGATATCGCCAGCGACTATATTGAACAATGGCAAGGCTTCGGGATCTCAAGAGACGGCTCCCACGCCAAGCTGGCGTACACGTGGTACGGCTCCTGGACGACCATCTATAACCTCTACGCAGACTCCCTGCTTTGCTTCCACTTGCCAGAACGAAAGGCGGCATCACAGGGTGGACGTATCGTAGAGTGGTTGCAAAGGACCTTGCGTATGGGCTCCAAGACGTCCTTCATCCCGGACAAGGTCTACAACATGCAAAGCAACTGGTACCATGCGGTTCTGCAGCATTACGGCCTTCCGCTGGACAGCCGTCATTTGTATACGAAGAGCGACTGGCAATTCTTCGCCGCGGCCGTCACGAGCAAAAGAACTCGCACTGAGATACTTCAGAGTATCGCGGGATGGGTCAACGAGACGACAACTGGTAAGAGGGCAGTATCTGATGACCGAGCCTGAGACATGCTAACAAAGCTATCGTAGACCGACCCTTGACCGACCTGTACGAGACGGAGGGCACTGGTGGATGGCCCGGGCCACATTTTATGGCCAGACCTGTTGTTGGGGGCCACTTTGCCTTCCTGGCATTGGAAAGAGCATGTGGAGGAAAGGCAGTCGAGGGTCTCAGCTTCTTAGATGAGCCGGAGGCGTTCACGGAAATAGATGTGCGTAGGGCTCTCGAGGTAGAGACTGTCGACGGAGGGGACGTTGAGCAACTACCAGTGATGGAAGACTTGTAGAGCTCGTAATCCATTGAGACCAGAAATGCAAACGTTGGGCCTTGGCCGTCCATCAACCCATAAAAATTGCTTTGTATTGGAAGAGCCGCTGCGCATCACACAAACAAACACCTTTGCGAGTGAATGCAAAATGCAGGGCGCTAAGGGAGCTCAATGGCCATTCTCCTAAGCTTGTGTGCTAACTGAAAGTCCGGTCAACTCAATCGATATTGCTTTGGTTCATGATTTGGTCTCAGGTTGAACACGCATGCCTACATCTACCGTTGGACATCTACCGTTGGATATCAAGGTCTAGGCCCATGGTCTAGAAACATCGCACGCCAGGGCAGCAGGTCAAGCAGTATTACGCCTGTTTGCCTTCCCCATCCCGAATTTTTAAAGCCATAGGTCCTAAGGGCAGTCGGCTCCGCAGCAGTTGGTGGTAGTCTGGTAGACAACGAGGTGCCATGTGTAGGCCAGCAAAAGTGTAGCTATGCATCGTCGTCTGCCTACCTAGTTCTACCTGTAGGCACAGTTGGCTCGTGCGCGTTGGGAAGAAAAAAAAGAGCTAGACTTATTGTGGAGTAGTCATATGCTAAATTTCGCCAAATCAACATGGGGCATTCGCTTCAAAGCAGGCTCACGCAGGGGAGGGGACTGTCGTAGCTTCTGACTGGTCAGCGAACACAGGGAGAGGACACAGGCACGCTGGGCTCCTTCGCGCACGGCTGCAGCTTTCCCTTTCCCAAATTTTTCTTCCTACGGTTCCCACCCTTCCCCGGCTGCAGTCACAGTCAATCAATCAATCACAGGGCAGTCTTTTCTCGCCTCCCCTGTTCGCTGGTGTTGCCTGCTCTGTTTTTGCTGCTGCTGCTGCTGCTGCTGCTGCTGCTGCTGCTGCTGCTGCTGCTGCTCGCCCTGTCTTTCTTTTCCTCAGGACCAAAACTCTAGCCCTGTCTGCACCTGCCTAGCCTGCTTGTCCGCCTCACCTTCCAGGCTGCTATTGCTTGCATCCACGGGTCGTCTGCGCCTTCCCTGACTGACACCCTGAGTACCTTACCTTGGTAGGAAGTGTACTGTCCAGTCCAGACTACCTTACCAACAGCACCCCCAACTCAGCACTAGGCTTCTCCCACCAGCAGTACCTCACGGTAAGACAGTACCACACACGCGCCCCAAGGCACGCACGCACACGCTCCTTCGTCGCATCCCATCCCACCCACGCCTCGACCTACCGACGTCTTTTCCTCTCCTTCACATCACTCACTCTTCCTCTTTCCTACCTGGCATCTCCACGCCGCGTCCTTCCTCCCGATTGATGCTCTTCGTCAAACGCATCTAATAACTTATCGGCGACCGTAATTCTTCCCTTTCTATTTCATTCGTCCCGTCCCGTCTTGCCGACCTTTTTTTTCCTTCCCCTCCCTCTCTCACCCTAACCTCGATTGAGGCTCCAGCCTGATTCTATCCCTCTGTTCTGACCAATCTGCCATCACAACAGAAGAGTCTGCGTCACCAGTGATCGCGTCGCTGGCCAATTTCCCCCAGCTACCAACACTCAAACGCCGACGATTTTGCAGTCGACGAAACAGCACCACTTAACATGGCTACCACATCCATGGATTACGAGGCCGCCAATGGCGACCGCTACGATGGTTCGTTTTATCTCGACGCTGCCCGTCGCCCTCAATCCAATTCGGCACTGACAGATTCACGCCCTGCAGACGAGGCTCCTCGTTACGAGCGCGACAACCGCAGCGCTTCCCCTCGTCCCATCCGCGATGATGGCGACTCTGGACGCCGTCGCTCTGCTTCGCCCGCTGGCAACGGCGACCGGTACGCAACTTCCCGTCCTTTTCAGCCAACGTGTTTTTTTCCCCTTTCGCTTTTTGACTGACAAGCTTCTTTGGCTCCAGTGGCAATAAGGACGAGACTGGCTCCAAGGGTGGTGATGATGACGGCGCTATCAATCCTGGCTCCAATCTCTTCGTCACCGGCATCCACCCTCGCCTGACCGAGTCCGAGGTGACTCGTTTGTTCGAGAAGTACGGTGAGGTTGAGAAATGCCAGATCATGCGCGACCCCCACACCAAGGAGTCCCGTGGTTTCGGTTTCGTCAAGATGGTCACCTCGGACCAGGCCGATGCTGCCAAGGAGGGTCTGCAGGGAGAGCAGATCGAAGGCCGTACCCTCAGCATCGAGAAGGCCCGTCGTGCTCGTCCTCGCACTCCCACCCCTGGCAAGTACTTTGGTCCTCCCAAACGTGGTAAGTCCTGCCTTTCCAGTCATTGTCTTGTAGCAGTCTGCTGACGCTTATCCAATAGAGGGTGGCGGCGGCGGCCGTGGCGGCGGTCGATTTGGCGACCGCTATGATGACAGACGTCGTGGTGGTTACGGAGGCGGTTACGGAGGCGGCGGTGGTGGTGGTGGCTACGGCCGCGACGACCCCTACCGTTACCGTGGCTACGACAGACGCGGCTACGACGACCGCAGCGGTGGCTACGAGCGCGGCTATCGTGAGGACCGAGGCTACGACCGCAGCTATCGCGAAGACCGTGGTGGCTACGAGAGACGCGACCGCGGTGGCGGTGGTGGTGGCGGCGGCGGCAGCGGCGGTGGCGACGACAGCTACAGCGGCGGCGGCGGCCGAGTGGACCGCTACGGTGGTGGCGGTAGCCGCGACGACCGCGGTGATCGCTACGTCCGTGGTGGCCCTGATGAACGTCGCGGCGGTGCTGGCTACGAGCGTGAGCGCGGCTACGACAGGCCCGCTGATCGCGACGGTGCCCGTTCTCGCGATGCCCCTGCTGCTGGCGCAGGCTACAGCGATGCCCCTGCCCGCTCTGAGGCCCGTGAGCCCTACGGAGGTTGGATTATTTGATTACCTACCCGCCCGCACGTTCTCACTGCTAACATGTCTAGGTTCTCGCTGATTTACTACACCGTTCACCACAAGCCGTTGATGCGTCAAGTTTTTTTTTTTTTGGCAATCGACGGATGCTTCCTCTCCCATCTTTCATAGTGCGATCGATTACGGCGGATATCCTAAAAAATTGCGTCTCATGGAGTTCTTGTGCACTACAACTAGTCGGGATGGAAGCACAAAAAATGGGTTTTACGGCCTGCGTGGTTTACCTTTCCTGAGCACCGGCATTCTCGCTCATGACGGCTCAAATGCGAGAAGTCATTGCCATACTAGACGGCATATTCTTCTCAAGTAATGCTGTTTTAGGGCGACGAATGTCTGGCGGTCTCTCTCTGGTAGCTTTGGCAAAAAAACAACGCGGCAAAACGGCAGGCTTCGACAGGCTTTGGCCAGAGTGAAAGTCACTTTACCCCCTCGTGGATCAGCACTCTCGTTACACCAAGTCATGGGCCCGCGCCGGTCTATGGCTGTTCCCCTTACGCAAACCAAATTTCCACCTTGTACCATTATCTATCGCATCCCGCTTCGGGGTCGAGTCGAGTTTGAGACGCCCTCGCAAATCCGACATGGCTCGATGCAAATTCAGCATGATAAGATGTTGACCAGCAATGCAACATGAATGACAACCGCGTCCCTAAAACAACTAGAACTTAACTGTGCCGCCTGAACGCCAACTTTCAGCTTTCCAGTCGTAAATGAAACGCCCTTATTCGCCATTCGCTCTCTCTGTCTCGTCTCTTGTCACCATTGCACCTCAGCGACGCCGGACACAACAAAGTCTTGGCTCCCTCTGCATCATTTCGCGTTGACTGTTACGAACGCAGGCTGAAATTTACATTTGCGGTAGAGAACGCTGGTTAAAGGTATCTACCCCTATTGTAACAGGAGCGAAACTAACTGCATGCTTGCCGCCAGCTGTGGCTTCTCCCAACCACGACTTTTCCCCCATCTTGACTCCTCTTCAACTGGTGCCGCCATCGCAAGGGCTTCACATTCAGACCATCTCGTCCAGGACCCGTTGAAGCATGCTGCGTTGATCGGAGCATTTTCAAGATACTCTACAGGTTCCCGAGTGGGCGCTACCGAAACCTACGTAGATTGATTCTAGACAATTCCCGAGCAGGGCAGTCCCTACTTCTGCGTCAACTCTAAAGAGGCAAAAGCAGCCAACCTACGTCGGAAGGTTTCGTCGGAATATGCTCGCCAATCGCACGGGGGGATATTGGGTTTAGGGATAAGTCAGCCCAACTACAATCATGCCTCGCCAATTCGAATGAAATCCACTCAGGTAAGGAGTCGGCAACAGGTTTGACGCCAATCTAAATTAAACACATGTCAATTAGTGTAGCATAGTCCCTCTTGTCTACAGAGAGGCACTGCAGAGGCTTGAAAAAATGATACTAGACAAGAAACACATGACACAGTGCTCTTTCAACCCGCAATTGAATTTGGGTTCAATGGCACAAGCCGAGTTACCCCTAGGCCAGCCATGATGCTGGAAGTAGGTTTGTGAGTTGTTCCGTGTGGAAGTATATCATTCATCATCAATCGTACAAGAATTTACATGGAATGAGCCCCCAATCAGTCGTCTCTGGCCGTGCGGTGGTCGCTGGGTGTCGGTGCACCAATAAGCCAGCCAACACCTGATGTCAGGGTTCCCATGGCTGCATCACGAAGCTGATCTCGCTTCCTCGCCCTGGGGTGGTCGTCGTGCGCTTCTCCGTCGCCGCTCGCGGCTGATTCGGCTATGCTCGGCGCCTTGCCGCCGCCCACAGACTGCTGCAGAGTCGAGAGCGCAGAAAAATTGCGTGATGCAGCGCGAGCCGTGGCACGAGACAGATCGAACAACGACATGGGCGCATCGTCACCTGCCTTGGCCGCCGCCGCTGTTGTGGAACGAGACTGATTGCCGTACGGCCTGTGGGATCGAATTGCCGGCCCTGAGTCGAATCCTCCAGGCATGCCGTGCGAGCCAACATCAGCAGCGGAGTCTAACGCGGCCTCGCGGGAGGCTTCCTCTTTGACTGCTGAGTCGAGCTGCTCCTCACAGCGCCGGAAGGTCTTGAGGATCTCCTGGAGCTGGGAAGGCGGAGCCATGCGAAGCGCAGTAGCCAGGCAGTCGATGCGATGCTCCAAGTGCCTGATCTCGGCGTTGCCGCTGGCATTACCCAGATGTGTCGGACGGACGGTTCTTGCCGTCCTAATGTACTGGCCTGCTTGCAACGCTGCTCGCCAGGACCAGTCGTCGTCAAGCTGGACTGTGGCATTCGAAACCGAGTTGTCCGCTCGGCCGCTCAGCCGGTTGGCGACATAGGAGTACGCAGTCTCAAAATCGTCTTCCCTCAGGGCGGCCTCGATGCACATGGCCGTGATGCGTTTCTGTGCGGCATCAATGTGTGCTTGCTCGTCGTTCTGAACCTGAGGAATGGCCCCCTTTTGGACTCGGTCCACAAGACCGGCGCGGACCATGTTGACACCCATGTCTGCGAGGTCCTGGATACGTGTATAGCTGTTTGGATTCTGCTCCAGGACTTTGGTGATGATGGAGACCGGGTCGGAGTGCACGCGGAGGACAACGGGACTGAAAGGCTCACCCTGCCTCAGCACCAAGCGGTAATCACTGAGGGCGTGTGTCGCCTTCAGTAGCGCATCGATCTTTTGCCGCTCTGGCAGGGATTCAGGAATGGTAATGGGGAAGGAGTTTATGCTGCAACTGTTAGCAGCTATTTCTAGTTGCGGGCTGTGACACTCACATCTCATCGCATTTCTTGAGCCCACCCCTGGTGCGGTTAGGATTGGAGGCATTGTCATATGCGTTGAGAGCTGCCGCAATCACCATCTCCTGAACGACCTGGGATGGTAACGGTTTCTCGGCAGAGTCCTCGTACAGCGACCTTGCCAAAGGGTATCCTGAATATATTTAGCAGACAGCCCCGTGTTCCCTTTTCAGTCCCAACTTACGTCCACTTGCAAGGAGGGCTTTCAAGATTTCCGTCTCAACAGTTTCGGCTTTGACCCGCGCAAAGAGTCCAACGACTGGCCCATTTGCACTCGATACGCCCCAACTTCGGAGCCAGAGCAATTCGTTTCGAGCCTTGATCCAGAAATTCGCCTCATGTTTTGGGGCTTGTTCCGCAACGGCGTGTATTAGCTTCGTGGCTTCGGCCTTCTGGTCTCTTTCGTCCTGGATAAACGCCAAATCCCCCGCTCTCTTGACGGTACAGCCCAGCCCAAGTCGTGTGAGTATATATGCACTGACAATAATGGCGTGCAGCAGGTGTGTTGCCTTCT
Source organism: Colletotrichum gloeosporioides (assembly GCF_011800055.1). Taxonomy (NCBI): domain Eukaryota; kingdom Fungi; phylum Ascomycota; class Sordariomycetes; order Glomerellales; family Glomerellaceae; genus Colletotrichum; species Colletotrichum gloeosporioides. The sequence continues at coordinate 66,340 of NW_025544669.1, read as the reverse complement.
TTGAAGGAGTAGTGAGTGGGTTGTGCGGCTTCAGTAGATCGTCCCGCATGAATGCTGTATTTTTGTGGTTTAGGATACCGTCCCCTTCCAGATGAGGCACCGCGGACAAGGACTCTGCTGCGGCCTGTAGCGGAAGCGTGTCATCCTCACCAAGAAGATCCATGACTTTTCTCAACATTTGATGGGCGCCCTCAAGTGCTTCGACAGAGGCTTCGGGGACGAGGTAAGCGCAGGCCAAGACAGCACGAGCATACCGACGGTCAAGGTACTGTTGCTGCTGCTCGTTGAGCCATACGGCATCATAGTCGCCCAAATCAACATCTACAGCACCTCCCCACTGCTCAACGGCCGCGGCGGCTGCCCTCCAGGAACTCGAACTCAGCGACAGGAGCCACTCCAGAGCTCGCTCCCAACCTGGGCTGTGCAGTTCCTCGCCCGTGGATACGCTCAGGGAACTATCCTCAGACTGTTTCCAGCGGGCGTCATTGTGAAGCCACGGAACCAGAAGGCTCCTTAAGTCCCGGCCGATTAGCGCGTGGTCCTCGGACCGCACTCCAGTTTGAGATAGGAGAGCGTCCACGGCAGCGCCGTCAGGTAGCTTCTGAAACTCTGCAAGGGTATAGGGTATGCTGTCCGCAGGGTAGTATTCGTAGTTCCTCCTCAGCAATGGCAGTAATGTCGAGACCATCCACAGACGGATTCCTGGAGCGTATTGCAGAAAAGGACCAAGAAGCTCCGGCAGCTGCGTGAGCAAGCCGGCCTCTTCGTCAACGCGGTGGGCCCTTCGGAGGAGGAAAAGTGTTATCGGGTCGTCCTCTGCGTTAAAGGGTGCATCTTCCCAAGCCAAGGATAGCAACCGAAGCTTGCGAACCTTCTTCGCCGCGTCCTCCTCGGACAGGTTCTCGACAACAGCGTAGTCCATGCTGGCGGCCTCGCGATCCGCAAAATCCCCCGTAGACAGCTCCTCAAGAAAGTAAACATAGTCGCGGGACCTGACCGTCTCGGGAAGGTAGGTTAGGAGTATGCGCAGGACGACGTCTTTGCGCAGGACGGCGGCGTGTCGAGAGGTGAGAAAGGCCAAGCTGTCAATGTCGGCGTTAATGGCAAGGTGGACAGCCAGCAGTACCAGCTTTGGCGGAGACAGAACACGGCTCATGATGCAGGGTTTCGACCATGTCCGTGGAGGAATATTTGTCGAGGGATTTGGATATCGTGGGGATCTTGTTACGCTGGGCCAGATTATCGGCGTATCGAGTGTCGGGTCGCAAGTAGAGCTCTAAAGTAGGATACATGCACAAGGTCCCTTAGCTTCGTCATAATCAAGTGGGTCCACAGGGATCGAAACGGGGGGAATTAGACGCGCGTTAGCCGAGTGAGCCCGCCGCGGCTCCAGAATCACTATTGGAATCAGGTACCGTCTGATAGGACGAGATTTCCTTGCAGCCGCGGTGGCGGCCTTCTTCGGCTGGACACCACTTCAGAACTTCGACATCGCGATCGAGTCCGCGACCTTCCGACGACCTTGAGCTTCACCCACCACCCAATTAGCGTCTGCACGATCACAATGGCCTCTGGATACGGTCTTCACGGAGGCATGTGCTCGGTTCTGAAGATTTTGATGCGCTACTGACTCGAGATCGTCGACATAGGCCCGTCGCGGTGCTTTCCCTTCTGGCAGGAGCTCCTCGGCTGCTACGTTGTGAACACCACTGGTGAGGACCATTCCGGCAAGAAGAAGTGTGGTCTGGCACTGGAGGACTACTACGAGTGTCTGCATCACAAGAAGGAGGTAGGTTTCTAGGGACCTGGCGTCGATTGGGCGGCCAAGGGCTCACCATAGTTATACAGGCTGCGAGAACGAGGGCACTCCAGGCTGCCTACCGAAAGGCCGAGTCAGCCAGCGCGCGAGACAATGCCCCGAGTGTCGGACAAATACGCAATCTAGGACTTATCGGCAAGGAGGACGACACCAAGGCCGTGACGGGGAGTTGAACCAGAAAGGGTGGCTTTTCGACACAGTGAAAGAAATGTATATGGCGCGAACCGGACAAGTGGCAGTTGTACGCAGCAATGACAAACCACTGATCTTTTCCAGTCGCTGGCTTGCGTCGTGACGATAACTAGCGTTGTTGGAATACCGGGTATACGAGTGACACCAGAATGCCGACGCACCAGGGAATGCTAGTGTCCTTGAAACTGACACAACCATCCAAGGAGATGGTTCCGGCCATCATCGGATACGGTTTAGTGATCACAACAGCGGCGGGCTTCTCGCTCGACTCTATTCAGGACGGATGTCCTTCAGGCAGATGCATGGTTGAAGTATAAAGGGGACTCAGTCTGAATCCTTCCGCACATGTTTTGAAATATCGAGGCGCTCGGCAGCGATGGGCTGCCGGGTTTGGTTAAAAGCAGTCATTTGAATCCCCGGGACAAAATAGGGATAGAAACGCCTCCGCAAATCAAACTGAAGGAGTAAAGCATAATGCAGGACAAGCGGTATCGGATGCTGCAGAAAGGTTCGAGATGCAACCGAATATCGCACGAGGAACAAGTTGTCTATTCTTTGTGGTAGGTAGCGAGCGATGCTTGGGTAGGTGCTGCCTTAGGAGAGCGCGGCCCTGAATTTCTGTCGACCTAGGTAGCCAGTAGGACCTGCCAAAGATGGCTTTGATGTCCTTACCTCTTCAATGGTGAGGATCTTGCCAAAACCCAACCCCGCGTCACCACCACCACCTACGTGCATGGGAAATGACCATTACTTGGCCGCATTTCCCGTCAGAGAAGATGCCAACTCTTCGTGGGATTGACGTCTCTGTCGTCCTCAGCCCCACCGAGCCTCCTCTACCTGAGCTTCCTCACCCAGACGCGTCTTCTGTTATCCTTCGTGGGCTGATCCTGACCAGCCCAACGTCGTCTCCAGCTTCGAGCTTGCACGCTACCCCTGAAAAGTGTCGAGCGCAGAGCACGGTGTATATCCCGTCCACCCCAGGTGCCCAGTTCCACCTCCGCTATGGAATCAGCAGACCGCCCGCCGGCGCCAGGTACTTATACTTCAGGCTGGTAATGAACGGTCGCCCAGTGGCATCGTGGGGCATCAAGTCACACACAGGCACTACCGAGATTGTCAGCCACGCCTTGTACGTGCCCGACAATAAATGGACGTACCGAGAAAGCGGGATGGTTTACAGGCGGGAAGGCGTCGAGAAGAGATTCTTCCATTTCACGCCTCATTCCGGCAAGGATACGCCTGCCGCCATGGACGGCGGCCTCGTCGAGCTTCAGGTCTTTCGTTCAAAGGGAAGGAGGAGGAGGTCCCCCGAGCTTGCCGATTTCAGAAGCCAGGACGCCTACGGAATCACGTAAGTTTTCCCATTTATTCGGGCAACTCGAGTTTAAGATATTCATGTTGGACGGCAGCTCTCCTACGGGTGGTCTCATCGAGACGCCCCAAGACTTGACTTATTATGACTGGCTTCTTGTTGACGCCGTGGACATACCATACGCCACATTCCGCTTCTTCTACCGCACTTGGTGTCATTTGAAAGAATTGAATCTCGTGCCAGAATCGCTTTGCAATGAGCTCATTACATCATCGGGACTCACAGAAGAAACCACAGAGGAAACCCCGCCAGACACCCCCAGCGTGCTAGCCGAGCCAGCAAGAAGCAGCGAGACACCCAATTTCGGCTTTGACCCAGCCGACGGATCTGTTTCTGGAAGCGGCGTTTCTCAGAGCAGCCACAGGCGGGACCGGAAAGCGTTCAAGCTTCCTACACCACCCAAGCTAATACCCCCGAAGCCCGCTCGACTGAAGCTGCCGCAGCCTAGCAAGCTATCTCGCGATATTAGGCAGGTGTCAGATCCTGCGAGACCGTTGCCACCTTTGCCGGACATTGAAGTTCCTCTCCGCAGACCTTCCCTGGAGTCATCGCGAGCTCCCTCCGTCACACCTTCCCTTCAGACATATGCCGATGAGTCGAGCGGGGCCGACGAGATCGAGCTTGGAGTTGCTAGGCGAGTTGTATTGCCTCAAGCCTCCAAGGAACCGGGCGGAACGGAACAGCCGCTGCGCCCGCTGCCCGCACCTCCCACGATACCCCCGTCACCTTCTGACTACGACACAACGCCCCCTTCTCCAGGCGGCTCCAAGGCATTCAAGCACATTGGGCGGCAGGAATGCTTGGTCGGAACGACACGTCAGCGAGGTGCTTCGGGGTTCGACATCGACGCCCCTAGCGAGGGAAGCTCTTCGACCACTGAGAACTTTAGCAACATAAGCATGTCGGAGGGAGAATGGTTCAGGAGTCCATCACCACTGCGCCGTAAACGAGGCAGGGTGAATCTGAATGGACCCAATGCGCCAACTACTCTGCATACGACCTCGTTCTCGCTGGGAGGCGAACGCGATGATTTCATATAGTCGTTGATCACAGAGAAGACAAGGCGGTGGCGATGTCGCAACAATCAAATGACGAAGGGTTCCTGGCGGAACTTTGGTCAAAGGCAACAGGTGCTGTGTAATCTGAATGTTCTTGGGCGGTGAGGGTCTTGGAGGGTTCGGTAAACGCCATGGTCTTGACGTGTAATGAGATTAGGTCACTGGTACACGACGGCATTTATTCTAGTCCATCGACTGCGTGGAATTGTCCATAGCACAATAAAGCATGCATTCAAAGCAAGCGAACACATGAATCTGCGAAACTACCACCACTTTTCGCAGAGTACCCGATCGCTTTCAAGGTCTAGCCCACTAGAAGAGGTAAGCTTACGGACGAATTCGTCCGTCATCGATGGCACCCCGCAGACATACACTATTGCCGAGCCGTGGTCCTCCTTTGGTCCCAAAGCTGTAGAAATGTCCTCCAGAGTGATTCGCTGGGGCCGAAAGCCGACGTCCATCTCGTTACACGATAGGACGTTCCTGTCAACCGGCTTGTTCAAGCCAGTCAGAAACAGCTGCAGACGGCCGCTAACCTTCCCCCTTCCATACATGGTGGCCAGGCGTTCCATAAACAAAATCTTCTCAGAGTCGAGATCATCAGGTGCCTTCACAGAGTATAAGAAGTGGATGTCATAGGGACAATTTTTCTCAGATAGATGGCTTAAAATACTCATCAACGGGTTGATGCCGACGCCGCCGGCCACAAAGACAATTCGACGAACAGATGAGAGATCGACATCCGGCGGGGGCCAGACGAAGGCGCCGCCCACGCGAACTTTGATCAATGATCCGATGGATGCCTCCTCCCAAAGCCAAGCGGCCGGTGGGTTTGTTGATCTCTGCACCGCAAGCTCGAGGTACGGCGAAGTTGGGAGACTGGCTTTGGAGGGAGGGCTGGTGATGGTGAAGCCGCCAGGTTTGGGGATGTTGGGAACGAAAGTATCAAGCCATTGCCCAGGGAGAAACTGGAGTTGGTTCAGCATGTGCCAAGGATGTGATGCATTTGGCGCTCTGTTGCCGCACGATGCGTACCTTGATGCTTGACTCGTCCCTGATCCCTAGGCGAAATAGCCGAGTGTTATCATTAATTTGACCGATTTGATCCAGAGTCACAGAATGAATTTGCTTTGATCGACGTCAGCGCAGTACTTCGCTGGATACAATAGACGGAACGGAAATGATCTCTCACTAAATCACGCGGGCCGCTTGCTGTGCGTTCAATGTGCGATTTTTTACTCCGGGTTGCCTCCATTCTAGCGGCTGATAGGAACCTATGAAAGTGAGGGCTTAGAACAATACAAAGCTGTCTTAATCGGCTGAGGCCACGCATTTACTGCCCTGGACTCTAGCAGGTGTTAGAGTTCATACAGTTCGTACCCAGAAGTCTAAGCCCACCCACCCCATATATGCGTCTCACGCAACGCGCCACAAAACCCCCCCTCTTCTACCACCTACACTACTACTACTAATATTACCCTAAATAAAGCGATTTAGTACTAAAATTAGTAGTAGTTAATGAGGTAATTATAAATTAATACCTAAAGTATATATAATAATATATTTAGTAGTAGCTTATAGCTAAAGTTAGTACTTAGTTACTAATACTTTTAGTATCTCTTAAGGTACTATCTATTAATCTATTAACTACCTCACTACTAACTATACCTTTAAGAACTTACTATACTAAAGCGTATTTACTTTCTTTTAAAATAAGAAATTTAATATATATATACTATATAGTTTAAAAAAAGCCCTATATAACTAGAAAAACCCTTACTAACTAAGTTAATTAAAAAGTTTTTATCTTTATAATATATTAAGCTTTTTATAAGTACTACTACTATAAATAGAAGTCTATAAAATAGATCTTCTTCTTAAGAGATAACTATATTAAGTAGCTATATAAGGCCTATTTTTAAGTAAATAAGAATAATAAATTAATAGAAATATAGCTCCTAATATATTAAGTATTCTATACTAACTTCTAAACTGTATATACTAATAAATACTTAATCTAATTAATAACTAGCTATACTATAGTATAGGTTTAGCACTATCTCTCTAAAAAAATAGAATAATATCTTTATTAACTAAAGTAATTATAATAAAGTAAATATTACTATAATATACTAAGTAGCTATTTAGAAAATAGATAGATCTTAACTAATCTTTATAAAAAGAGACTTAACTTCTAAGAAGAATAAGTTTATATTATAAAACTATATTTAAACTTTAGAGAAGAGTTTATTACTAAAGTATAATAGGTAGCCTCTAGCTATTTATAGTAACTTTTACCTACTTAGAGCGATAAACCCTCCTAACTTCACGCCTCCTAATAATATATATAGCCTTTAGTTATATAATTATAATCTCTAACTACCTCTCCTAACTATAACTATACTTATATATATATATAACCTTATAATCTTTAACTTCACTTTAATAATAATATAGTTTATAATTACTTAATTACTTAATTACTATAGACTACTAAACTATTAACCTATTCTCTCTCTTATATATTACTTACGCTACTATTAAATACTATCTCTATTACTATTTTGCTATCTACTATTTATACTATTATTAGTAACGCTTTCTCTATTAGTTAGTATAAAGTGTACTTATTAATATCCCCCTAGAGGGCTACCTCTACTTTAGTATTATAGAGGGCCTATTTAAAGAAAGGCTACTCTATAAAGTATATAAAGACCCTATCTACCTCTACTACTAAATTTATATACTTACTATTAATTAAAATATATATCTTAAGGTCCCTTATAGAGGTATTAATAAGAGCTCTCTTAAATATTATTCTAATTATATACTTTTTATATATATTAAGCTATACTAAGAAAGAGAGGTTTTTATTAATTTAATTAATATTAAACTTTATAATAAGCTTTTATATATTATTTATATTAATAAGTATATTAGGCTTAAGGTATCTATATATAGGCTTAAGTACTAATATTATAAAGGTTTCTTATAGGTTATAGGAAGAGGAAGAGGGAAGGGTATAAAGTCCTATATATAGTAGTAGAGCTTTTATACTTCTAATTATAAGGACCTCTTAGGATAACCTCTCTAGTTAAAGAGTTATCTCTTATATAGTAGTGTTACTAAGCTATAAGAGCCTTAATAACTTATTTAGCCTTAATATAATTAGCCCTACTATATATAGTGTTATTACTACTAGCTTTATACTATATAGCTAGCGCTATTACTATTCTATTAGTCTATTTAGCTAAGGCGTACGTTTAACTTTATATAGTGATATTTAGAGGGTTTATCTACTAATAGGAATATATAGGGTTTTTATACTATTTTCCTTAACTAGTAGAGGGTATAAGTTAAAGTACCTATATAGTCTAGAATTATACCTATATATAGGGTGAATTTTGCTATAGTCTTTTTATAGGGGGGCTGTATTATAACTATAAACTTAAATATATTAGCAGTCTAATTAACTTATATAAGTAGGTATTATAGTTCACTCTATACTTATTTTCTTAGTACTTTAAACCTAATAGTAGCATTTTAACTTATACTTAATCTTAATAAAGTAAATAAATAAATCTTAGTATAACTAGTTATTAATACTTAATTTAACTTATCCTTAGTAGAAGAGAGTAGGTAGGTAAGTAGTAAAGTAGTAAAACATACTAATAAGAGTATTATTTATAATATTATAAAGGTATTATCTATAATATAGCTAAAGCTTAATAATAGCTTAAACTTATACTTAAAGGTGTAAACTTAATAGTATAACTCTTTATATAGCTAAAAGGGTTCTTATAGCTATAATATAAGAACTTAACTACTACTTTAAATAAAGACTTAAACCTATTCCTTATATCCTCTTATATATACTATAACCTTATATAATAACTTTCCTAATTTTTTTATTTATTATAATTCTATATAAACTAAATAAAGCTATACTAGATAACTTAATTTATAAGACTAAAGTTAATAAAATTAATAGTTTTAAGTATAGTAACTTTCTCTATATTAATAAGAAAACTCTCCTTAAATTCACTTAGAAGTACCTACTTAAAATAGCTAATAAGAGTAATATAATAGAGTTATATAGCTTTAAGATTAATATAGAGATAGTTAAGGCTATTAATAATAATCTTAATACTTATAATTACTTTATAAACTTCTTTAAGATAGCTAAGGTAGCTTAAGTACTTAAATATTAATAAGTTAGGAAGGGTAAATCTAATATTAAGAGTATAACTAATAGTAGTAAGGCTTTTTATTAAAACTATATAGTAGGGTAGAAGATATTATCTATTATAGTATAGATATCTAAATAGTAGAGGAGACTTAGAAGATAAGTATAGATTAAATATAGCGTGAGAAATAGAGGAAACTAATAGTAATAGAGGCGGCTAGAAAAAGATAGTTAACTTAGCTTATTATAATAGTTAAAGTCTAATAGAGGAGCGTAGAGGTAGAGCTTTAGGAAAGTAAGATATCTAAATCTATAGTTATATAACCTAAAGGCTATTAGTAGAGGGTGAGGGGACTAGTTTAGCTTTTATAGTTAATACTAATTAAATTTTATAATATAAGGCTAGCAGCTATAACTATAAATATAGATATAAATAATAATATAAATAATAATAAATATAGCTCTATAAAGCTTATTATTAAGGGAAATTTATAACTAAGGCTAGTAAAAAATAGGTTTATAATAAAAATCTAGATTACTTAGATTATATAGTTTTAGATTTATATAAGCTTATAATACTTACTACTTATAATAAATATAACCTTTTTATTATCTTTATAGATAAATATGTCTATTTTATATAGGGAAAATTACTTAAAGATAAAGAGAAATATACTATTAACAAAGCTTTTTTTAAATTTTAAGCTAAAGTTAATAATGATAATAATAATAATAATAATAAAAGAATAAAAGAAATATCTACTAATAGAAGTAGGGAATTTAATAATAAATACTTTAAAGCTATATATATTAAAAGTAGTATAATAGATAATAAAAGACCTCTTTATATATATAAACCTAATAAATTTATAGAGCGTACTATATATACTATAGTTAATAAAATAA
>NW_025544669.1:54980-56332 GCF_011800055.1 Colletotrichum gloeosporioides | reverse complement strand
TATAAGTAGTTTATATAATAATAATATAAAAACTATTAGTATTAATAATAGAGAAATAAATAAAGAAAAATCTAAGTTATTTATAGAGATCCCCTCAGCCTCTAGCTATTCACAGTGATTTTTATATGCTTAGAGTGATAGACCCTCTTAACTTTACGCCTCCTAATAATATACACAGCCTTTAGTTATATAATTATAATCTCTAACTACCTCTCCTAACTATAGCTATACTTATATATATATAAAACCTTACGATCTTTAACTTCACTTTAATAATAATATAGTTTATAATTACTTAATTACTTAATTACTAACTACTGAACTATTAACCTATCCTCTTTTTTATATATTACTTATACTACTAATACTATCTCTATTACTATTTTGCTATCTACTATAGTAACCTCTTTAGAAGTAAGTTATTATTATTATTCTCTTCTTATTTAATTAGACTAGCTAACGCCTTCAGTATACCTTATATTATCTATAAATAAAGTAGTATATTAAGCTAATAAGCTTAGTAGTAGCTATACTATTATTAATAACGCTCTCTCTATTAGTTAATATAAAGTGTACTTACTAATAAGCTCTATATAAAGCTTATATCCTCTTTAGTACCCTTAAGTACTTTAGAGAAGAAGTCCTACTTATTAAAGTAGCTAAGGATATAGTTAAACTCTATATTAATATTATCTAAGGTTTTCTTAATAAGAGGGATAATATTACTACTTATAGGGGTTTCTAGGAAACTTATTAATAAAGCTATTAGGATAATATACTTTTAGTCTTCTTTAGATTATTCTTTAAATAGAAGTTTCTTATTAAGTATATTAAGGTTAAAGTCGTTCTAAATATATTATATATTATTTATAGAGATAAGGGCACTACTTAGCTTATACTTAGTAAACTTAAGTACTTTATATAGTGTAGATATTATAAAGGATTTATTATAGGCTATAGGTATACTCTATAATTTATAGTAAGGAAGAGGAAGAGGGAAGGGTATAAAGCTCTACTTATAGTAGAGTTTTTATACTTCTAGCTATAAGAACCTCTTAGGACGACCTCTTTAGTTAAGGAGTTATTTCTCTTATAGTAGCGTTACTAGGCTATAAGAGCCTTAGTGACCTATTTAGCCTTAATATAATTAGCTCTACTATATATAGCGCTACTACTACTAGCCCTATACTATATAACTAACGCTATTACTATTCTACTAGTCTATTTAGCTAAGGCGTGCGTTTAACTTTATATAAAGGTTTACCTACTAGTAGGAACGTATAGGGTTTCTATACTATTTTCCTTAATTAGTAGAGAGTATAGGTTAAAATGCCTATATAGTGTTTCTAGAA
>NW_025544669.1:8137-52395 GCF_011800055.1 Colletotrichum gloeosporioides | reverse complement strand
GATTATTACCTTTTATTATAATATAAGCCTATCTATAACCCTATACTATATAGGCATATATACTACGCCCCTAAATATACTTATACTTATACTAATAACTATAACTTACTATATAGCTTATATTTTAGTATTTATACCTCTTAGTAAGCTTTATAACTAGAGATATAATCTTAAATATTTATAACTAAATTTAGCTAGTAGAACTTCTTTTTAATTAGTTTAGTTATCTTATTAAACCCTATATAACTTACTCTATAGTTATTATAATATTAGTAAAGTATCTTAAGTTTAAGTAACTACTTTATAAGGATCTTAAGTCTTCCTTTATAGAATAAGATACTATCTATATCTATATAGAATCCTTCTACTTTATTAATTAGTTTATAAACTTTCTCTAGCTTATTTTAGTAGTATTTATCTTTAATTTATAGTCTTCTAATAAAAGCCTTTATTACTTTAGAAAGTTATTAAGTATATATTATTTTATCCTTTATAAGCCTCTTTATAATCTAATATAAGATATACTACTTTAAAATAATAACCTTAGCTTATTATAAGTCCTCTTAGGATATATTATCTTACTAAGTATTCCCTTATACTTCCTATACCTTTTAGCTATAAGTTATAATAGTTTAAGTTCTTATAGAATTATTAGTATACCTATATATATATAGCTAGTATAAAACTAAGATATCTCTACTCTTAAAACTAAAATATTATTAATAAGCTTTAATAATATTAATATATACTTTTTTAATCTCTAATTCTACTTTAAAACTAGTAATTTTTACTTATAGGTCTCTTAAGAGTTTACTAATAAAGTTTAAATTCTTTATAAGAGTTAGTAGTATATTATTATACTTTATCCCCCCCTCTATATAATTTAACTTCTTAGATAGCTTATTAGTAAAGTTAGTAACCTCTAGTTAATACTTTAGATTAAAGTTAAATATTAATAGTTTATATACTTAATAAGTAAACTTTTTCTAAAAGTCCTATACTAAAGTGTTAATTACTGCCTTAAAAGCTTAATAATTAGTTAAAACTATAAATTTAGTTAATATTCTCTAGAAGTAATATACTTACTAATTAAGACTTTTAATAATAATAAGGAGTTTTTATTAATTTATTACCTATTATTATTCTATATTTAAAAGCTTCTATAAGTAGTAAGTAACTAGTTACTATTAGCTATTAATTTTCTAGGAGAGTATATTAGAGATAGCTTTTATAAAGATATCTATCTTAACTCTTATTTTATATATTAGGTCTTAATACTAGAGAATAGTTATAAAGTAGAAAGTAACTTTAAGTTTATTAAAAGCTTTTTAAACTTCTTTTAGCTATTAAAACTCTATTAATTTCTTACTATTTTTATTACTTTTAAATAAAGATATTATAAAGGTTGTAATACCTAAATATTTTATAATAAATTTATAATAGAAATTATAAAATCTAAGAAATACTTAGATCTCTTAGTAGGATCTTAATAGCTTCTATTTAGTAATAACTTATATATATCTTAGGTCTATAGAGATACTATCTAGTAATATAATATATCTTAAGAACTTAATTTCCTACTAATAGAACTTATACTTATTAAGTTTTATATATAACTTAAACTTCTTTAAGTAGTAAAATATATAGAGAAGGTCTACTATATAATCCTCCTTTATCTCTAAGTATACTATAATATTATCTATATATACTATATAGTATATATTTAGAAGTCTAATAAGTACTTAGTATATATACACTTAAAATATTACTAGTATATTAATTAGTTTAAAAAGTATAACTATATACTTAAAATGCNCCTATATTATATATAAAATATAATCTTCTATTAATCCTCTAATTTAATTTAGATCTAATAGTATATATTTAATAAATTAATCTTTAAGATCTATTTTACTTTATAAAGCCTATCTAAAAACTTACTAATAAATAGTAATAAATATCTATTCTTAATTATAACTTTATTAAAGCTATAGTAATTTATATAAAGTTTTAAAGATCTATCTTTTTTTAAAATAAAGAGGATTAATACTTCTACTTTATTTATAGAGAATTAGATCTTCTTATTTACTCTATTCTTAGTAATATACTAATAAGGTTCTTTTAGTTATTACTTATTAAGAGAATAGATTAGTTTATATAGTAGTTTTTTACTTTCTTTTAGATTAATTAAGTAGTTTATTTTATTAAGAAGGTTTATTTCTTTTACTACTTATTTATTAATTACTCCTCTTTTAAACTTAAGTTCTTATAGTAGCTCTATCTTTTTATCTCTTTTATTTTCTTCTTCTTAAAACCTTTTAATTTTTATCTCTTTAGAACTAATATTATTTAAAATATATAAAATATATATTTTATAGCTATTTTTAATAATTTCCCTTATAAATACTAAAAGTTTAATAAGTATAATCCTATTATATTCCTATTGATTTATCTATATATTAATAATAATCTCCTTAAACTTTATAAAACCTTATAAAAGTAATAGATCTCTTATACTTTATAGTTAGGAAATCTTAGTAAAAATTCTATAGATCTTATAAAGGTAACTTTTAGAATTTATAAAGAAGAATATAAGTTTAAATATCTATTTTAAGGAGGCTATATAGTTATTAAATCCCTTAAATAGAGAGGTTATAATATTAGAGAACTTTAAACTTAAAGACTTAATAAGACTAAAACTAATAAGATTAATTTATAAATAACTATTTATATCTATAATAACTTCTTTTTTAATATACTCTTAAAAAATAATTACTCTACTCTTTATTATAATATTAATAAGTATTTTCTCTAGTTTTATAAGTAATATAAAAATACCTAAATTAAACCTCTAGTTTATTTATTTTCTNTAATAAGTTAAGCTTATTATTATATTATTCTTCTTCTTTAATCTAAATTATATTTATACTAACTTTCCTAATAAACTATTAATTTACTATTAGAGTAGTATTTATATCTCTTAGTTTCTTTAGTTTAAAGTNAGTTAATAGATTTATACCTCTTATTTCTATAGTTATAATAAATAATAAAATAATCTTTTTAGAATATATTATTTAATTATAACTAAGCTATTTACTTTTAGTTATCTTTCTATTAAGGTTTTTTATTAAAAAGCTAAAAAATACTTATACTCCTTATAATTATATAGTTATTCTTAATAGAGTCCTTTATTTCTAGTTAATACTTTAATTTAAGCTAACTTAAGTAATTATCCCTAAAAGGTTTTTTATAACTATCCTCTTATAACTTCTTACTAAAGTATTATTAATATAAATTTTAAAACTTCTTAGTCTTAGTAACTATATCTCTAGGTTTTTTTACTTCTACTCTCTACTACTATAATTCTCTATATATAGTAAATAAAAATCTAAAGAAATATATATAAACCTCTACTTTATTATTCTCTTAATCCTCTATATTTAAACTATAATATATTACTAATTACTTAGTAAAAAACTAAAGTAGTAATTAGTTTTCCTTCTATTTAATAGTATTAAGTTTCTCTTAATACTAAAACTCTTATATTTTTAAATTAATATACTATTAATAAATAAATATAGTATAATTAGTTTAAAAAACCTCTTCTATAAAACTCTTCTTATAGTAGTATTATTATATCTACTAAATATAGAAAAGCTTTATAAGAGACTATTTAATCTATTAATCTAATATATTTCTAAAGTATATTTAGTAACTATCCTCTATTACTTAGATCTAAAAATTAATCTATTTAATTATAATATCTTCTCTTAGAATCTTATAGTTATATATAAAAAGCTTATCTTATATTTTTATTACTACTTAATCTATAGAATACTTAATAAGTCTCTAGAGGAGGAGCTTTATTAATTCTTAATAACCCTCCTACTATTACTTTAATATTTAAATATAAATATCTTATTACTACTATAATAATAATTAGAATATACTTATCTCTTTACTACTACTTATATATTATTCTCTTTAGAGAGTATTTATATTATATTTATATAATAATTACTTTATTACTAAAGTATACTCTTAGTTATTTAAAATAGAATAGTTATAAAACTAGCTTTATAAACCTATATACCTAATCACTTTATTAATAAAGTTATTAATTATCTCTTTCTATTTAATTAGTATTATTTTTTAGCTAACTTAGTCTTAATATAAAGTTATAAGTACTTTAATAAAACCCTAAAGGGAATAACCTTATATTAAATATAAACTCCTATAGTTTATCTATATTAAAGTCTAATTACTAACTATTTAATAAGGTATTACCCCTTTTATAAAATATTTTAATTTATACTAATTACTTAAAATGAGGTAGAAGTTATAGAATTATAAAGTAATAAACTAAAGGCTTTAACTAAGAAAGGTTTAGAAATTATAGTAGGGGTTAATCTAATATATTAATTATAGCTTACTTCCTCTAAGTTCCTAAGAAGTAGAGATTTCACTATTAAAGTTAAAGTATTACTTAGCTAAGGTTTTGCTAAGTACTTACTAGTAACCTTACTTAGTAATCCTTATAATATCTTTCCACTTTATTATACCTATATATAAGTTAAGTAAAGCTACCTTAAATAACTTAATTTATAAAATTAAAGTAAATAAAATTAAAGGCTCTAAATATAGTAATTTCTTTATACTACTAAGAAGACTTTATTTAAATTTACCTAGAAGTATTTACTTAAAATAGCTAATAAGTATAATATATTAGAGTTATATAGTTTTAAAATTAATATAGAGATAGTTAAAGCTACTAATAATAATTCTAATACTTATAAATACTTTATAGACTTCTTTAAAATAGCTAAAGTAGCCTAAGGGGAATATTAGTAAATTAGGAAGGGCAAATATATATATTAAGAGTATAGCTAATAGTAGTAAGGCTCTTTATTAAGACTATATAGTAGGGTAGAAGACGTTATCTATTATAGTATAGATATCTAAATAGTAGAGGAGAGGAAGATAGGTATAGATTAAATATAGCGTAAGAAATAGAGGAGACTAATAGAGATAGAAGTAACTAGAGGAAGATAGTTAACTTAGCTTATTATAATAGTTAAAGTTAAGATATCTAAGTCTATAGTTATATAACCTAAAGGCTATTAGTAGAGGGTGAGGGGACTAGTCTAGCTTTTATAGTTAATACTAGTTAAATTTCACAATATAAGGCTAGTAGCCTATATATATTAATTATATATATTATATAGTTAAACTTAAAATTATAAGTTATAAGTAATATAGTATTTTATATAAGGCTTTATATTATTAAGTCTATTTATTTATTTTATATATAATATTTAAAAATATAAGTTATTATTATATATATTAATATTATTATAAAAATATTATATATTATATATTAATAATAACTAATATACTATATACTATTAATACAGTAATATATAATATAGTAGTAATATTAAGATTTCTAATATAATATACTATATATTTTAACTATATATAATATATAGTATTATAATACTATAAGAGGTAATACTCTATAAATAGAAAATATAGCCGCGCAGATATAGGAAAATTAAGCAGTCTAGTGCTTTATACCTTATATGCTTAAGTAATATAGGACGCCTATTAGGCTCAGTCCCTATAAAACTCCCTAAACGTTAAACCTAAACTACGAACCATCTTAATATGGTTTTGAGGTACCAGTACTAAGAACGCTGCACGACTTTTCATCCTTATAGATTCATCTATTTTGATCACGCTTGCCTTGCCATATTAAATACACAAGCCCAAGTCATCAATGCTCATTTGATCTTGGAAGGCCGCCGCCTCAAGATGGCTCGGTCCAGTTCACCTGGTCCATCACTTCTCCGGCTGATGGGTGCGCATAGCCAATTCTCAAGCGTAACCGCAGTGGCTGCATACAATTAGCTTTGTCTGTATCAATCGGCCATGAACTTGACTTACTCCCTTGGCCCCAGAGACAATCATTTTCTGGGTGGCCTCAGCACCCGGGCCGACTTCCGTACTGGAGATGCTCATGAGCTGCAGCTTCTGCGTCTTGGGAACAGCTGCTTGCAGTCCCACGTTTGACAAAGGACCAGCACCCGAGTTTCGGAACCGCGCAATGGCCTGGACAAGACCCTCGGCATTGCGCTGAACCTGGAAGCTGACGTTGAGCCCATTGTTGTCGTAGACTGGTAGACCTGCTGGCGCCTGCGGAGCAGCTTGCGGCTGGGGTGGAGGGGTTGCGGCAGCCATTGATGACATCAGGTCCATGTTTGAGCCGCCGCCTACGACGGGGGCAGGGGAGGCCGCTGGCTGAGCAGGGCCTGGAGAGAAAAGGTCCATTATCGACGCAACATTGGATTGTTGCGGCTGGGGAGAAGCGGAAGTAGGAGGTGACGATGTGCCGCCCAAAATGTCGGCAAGCAGATCGGTGTTGGAGGCACCGCCAGGAGCAGGTGTAGTTGTGGGGGGAGTGTCCATGAGATCGAATAGGAGATCCTGCTCAGTGGGTTTGACAACGCGGGATCTCCTGTTCGCAGCCTTTGCAGACTTTTTGGTCGTTGCGGGGCCCAACACGCGCGACTCCTCCTTGATCTGAGGAGGCGGCATCTTCTCCAAGACGCCGTTGCGGATCTGGTCATACGAAAAGAGGTTGCTGTACTCAACGGCTCTTTGCTGCACTTCGACGTCCAAACTCGTTTGGTGAATCTCCAACAGCTGGCGAACTCTTGCGATCTGCGTCGAGTCGGACAATCTCGTTGTGAGCTTGATGAGCGCCGTGACGATATACTCGGTCGATACCTGGGTGGCATAGTTGCTGTTCAAAATGGTTGAGAAGAGATCAATGATTTCATGCTCCTTCACCTCCTGCACGAGTTCCTCCTCCTCATACTGACCTCCTCTCAGCAGAGCGTCCCCGTACTCGCCAATGCACCATGCTCCGGCTTGCGTCAAACTCTCTTGAGTGATATCCTTCTTCAGATTCGTATAGAGCTTTTGAACCGCGTACGTCTGCAGTTCGGGCGCGGTGGCGACCAATCGGATGAAGGAGGACATGATGGGCTCCTTGACGTAGTTTCCGGCGAGAGTGAGTACTCGAAGCATAGTATCGACGTGCCAGCGCTTGTTGGGAGCAAACTTATCCGCAGCGATGCCTATTTGACTGGTCATTGTGGGCTTAAACTCGTTGTCGGCGACCTCGAGGAAGGCGAGCAGCTCCCGGATAAGAACTCGGACGTTGCTCTCGTTAATAAGGGTGAAGCTTAGCTCTAGAGCGCGCCTCCTGATGCTGATATCGGGGTCTCTCAAACACTCGAGAATCGTGTTGCGATGCCTCTGGACGGCATTCGGCTCGATGGCCACGACTTTGATGAGCGTATTCAGAGCGACGTAGCGGATGTTGTTATCGCGGTTGGACAAGAACTTGCCCAGGATGTTGACTCCAAGGACGCGTAAACCAGAGTCGGCCTCAATGTCCAGAATCGTGAGTACAGCCTCGTACAGGATAGAGTTCCCCACATTCTTTGATGAGTCCGTGTTCGTCGCAACCTGAGCCAGAATATCGTTGATTTGCTCGGTGACCTGCGCGTCTCCCATGGCTAGCACCCTCAGAAGGCGCAGAATCTTGACTTGAACGAAGGGGTCGGTGATGCCTGTCACGTCGTGTTCGGGGGCATAGCCGGATGTTGCCAACCCCTTCAGAGTCCTGACAAGGCCCGGCACGAAGGACTTGAACTTTTCGACAATCCCTTCCTCCCCACCTTCTTCCTCGTCGGCCTCGCACAAGCTAGTGACCAGAGTCAGACCGCAAAGCAAGACACCATGATTCCGGTCGGACAAGAGCTGGTGGGCCTTGTCGACGAAGTGCTCCTGGAGGTCGGGGACCTTCCGGCATATACGCATGGCGCAAAGGGCGGCTTTCCTCCGAATATAGGGGTTCGACGTGTTAATACAAGCCTCGACTTCGGCGAATAGATCTCTGGACATTTCGATAGATGCAATATTGCCGAGGGTGCAGAGGGCCAGGCCGACGACATATTGGTTCGAGTGGGAGAGGTCACTGCAGCGAGTTAGTTCACGACTGTATAGTCACCAAAGACATAACATGCATACTTTTTGAGCGAGTTTGTGACCAGTGTCAACACCTCCTGATTCTCGTCAAGTAGTAAACTGGTTGCCAAATGACCCAGGCGCTTATCTGCGAATCGCGGAGAGGCCAGCAGCTTCAGACACTCAATCTGACCGAAATGAGTCCGCTCGCCAAGGGTGAAGAGGTAGAGGAGCTTGGCGACATTGTTCCTTCTGTTACTCGACAGTCAGCTACGGTCCCGATGCCTTGGGTTGGGCGTCTCGGAGCGGATGCCCACCTCACGCTGTGATCGCCACTCTCTTCCCTGAAGCTTGCTCGAATAGAAGCGCTTTCCTTCTGGATGACAGCTCGTTCGTCGGCAATGGTCTTGGCGGCTCTAACGTTGCGGATGAATTGCTTCACTGTGGTATAATGCACGTCAGCTCGAGACCAGCGACATAGAGGGGCAGGGGCTACGCTCGTACAGGAGCTCATGTCGGGCAACAAGGGGCGGCCCGTGTAGGGCCTGGAACAGGCTGATCGTGCCTACGGGTGAAATGAACGAGGATGCAGGCTCGTCGGGAGCTCTCGTTTCGCGAGTCACCAGCGTCGAGATGTTGGAATGGTCGAGTTGCAGCAGACTTTCGATTGTCGACGAATAGACCAGATTGGCATGCCCAGGATGTCAGGTCCGGGCGGGCTCGACGGTGCACGTATCGGTGCTGGTGCCCGCAGGTACAGCAGGTCTCCAGCCTGGCACTGGCAGGTCCTAGCGTCACGTCAGTGGAGCCGATGTTAGAATGCGGCCCTATATGTCAGGCGCAAATTATTCCCGTGGCGGGTCGGTAAGCTTCAGGGGTTTTAGGGGCACTGTCGTAGGCCTATTCAGCAGGCACCTAAGCTGCGACTGTGCATTCGAGTCGTCCACAGTGTGGTCCAGTAGCTCCCGTCGTCGCTTGTTTCTTTCTTCTTAGCTTAGTTATGAGGGTCAAATCGAGGCAGTGCCTGCAGCCCTGCCAAGTCAGATCGTTCTGCCGTGTCAAGCACATTTGATTAGCTCTGCTGAAGAGGTTCTGGGCTGTGGTTCCCTTGCCCGACCATTGTTTGGGCACCTGACGATCGACAACGACTTCTCAACACCTGACATGCAACAACTTCACATACTGCTGGGTCCGCCTGGTGCTACTTGACTTTTGCATTCGTCGTCCTAGAGGAAACCTCTTCTAAGTGCAACCCCGGTCTCATCGAACCACGTCTTGTGTCTCTGTCTGTGGGGGGTGTGTATTCGTTATAAAAGAATCATGAGAGCAGGAACGGGACAGGCAAGCGTGCTGGTAACGAGACGTAATCATAGAGTCCTCCATCCGTCCGAATGTCAAAGTCGTCCTTCCGCTGGGTCTTTGAGCAAGGAAACTTGCGCCGTCGAGAAGGGATGCATTACTTTCCCCCCCTCCCCAACCAAACCAGACCCGAAGGCCTACCCACGTCTTTCCTCGCAAGAAACGAAACGTCACGTCGCCAGTGTTCTAGGCTTGGCGCCGCTGCTCGAACAACCTGACGCCTTACTTCTGCATCATGAGCTGGACGAACTCGTTGTCTACACCGCCTGTTAGTGCGCGTGACGCATAACAATCGTAGTCGACACTCACAGTCAATGCGTCCATCGCCGTCCTGATCGGCCTCGCGAATCATCTCGTCAACCTCGTCGTCGGTGAGCTTCTCACCAATGGAGGTCATGACGTGACGCAGTTCGGCGGCGGAGATGAAGCCGTTGTTGTCGCGGTCAAAGACCTAGTAGAGTCAACGTCGATCGCAGCGGAAAAGCACCGTCATAGCCAACCTTGAAAGCCTCGCGAATCTCCTCTTCGGAGTCGGTATCCTTCATCTTGCGGGCCATCATAGTCAGGAACTCTGGAGACCAGTCAGCGGGCCTGTGTTGTGTGGCGCAGAATTCCGCATGTCCACCTACCGGGAAAGTCGATGGTGCCGTTGTTGTCGGCGTCGACCTCGTTGATCATGTCCTGGAGCTCCGACTCGGAAGGGTTCTGGCCGAGAGAGCGCATGACGGTGCCCAGCTCCTTTGTAGTGATTTGGCCTGTCCAACTCTTTAGCCCGATTCTGCATGCCTCGACGGCAGCATCGAATGCCGCTGGTGTATCGACGGTCGCGAACGGCGTTCTCAGAAGCGCATCGAAGGGGGGGAGCAAAAGGGGTGAGGCACTGACCATCGCCATCCTTGTCCTTGGGTGGGTTAGCAAAGGCCACGACTGTTGCCAGGAGCAAATGGCGGCGAGATGAAGAAAGCGACTTACAAAGAGGGAGAAGGCCTCCTTGAACTCGGAGACTTGCTCTTCGGTGAGGGAGTCAGCCTAAATGAAGAGACGGCGTCAGCATGGGCGGAGGCGATGGGTATCAACAATCAACAATCAACAACCCCTCAGCCGCGGGGTTGGCTCCAGAAGATGGTGTGTCGATGCGGGACAGGGCGCAAAGTTGTAAAGCGACGTTACTGACCATGACGGATAGAGACTATGGGTTGCGGAATGGATATTTGGGAGTCTGAGGTGTCCGAATGTAATGGAGGCCGAGTTGCTGAAGCCGGAGGATATTCGCAAGAGTTGTTCTCAGGTCCTGGCCGGATTAGATGCTACTGGATGCCTTGGGGGTCGAGCTTTTCTTTAGTGTGCAGCTCGTGGGGAGGAATGGGGCGGAAGGGGGGAATGTGGTCGGGCGATAGGGGGGCCGCGGGCGTCGAAGGCTGGAAGCTGACAGGCTGGGCCGGCGTTTGGAGCATCAGGTGTTGAACCATGTCGACCAGGCTGCGCTTAAGCTGCCTTTCGAAGTCTCCAAGGCAGTCCCAGTCTTGTCCTCACTTACCTACCTAGGCCTTATGTAGGTGAGGCACCCTCGTTGAAGAGTTCCAGGTAAGGCACGGAGCCTCATGAGCTCTACAAACCTGGCGTAAGGTGCCCATGGTAGGTATTCATAGGTAGATACACCGTTCCGTAAGGTACCTGTGAATAAGACTGAACTTGTGTGTCCTTTGGGATGGACCCTTCGACAAATAATAAAGGGTGATGACTGCCAGGCGTGCCAGGTGTCACTGTATTCCAACATGGAACCCACAGCTTAATTTTCCAGGTACATTAATCACGATACAGGCTGACATAAGATGAGTTGACTCAAGGTGGAATTTTGGCAGCCAAGTTCCCACTGTAACTTGCACGCTGCCTGTTACTCATACCTCAATCTACTGCCAAAGGTAGCTTAGGTGAGCAGTCTCGCCAGCACAGACAGTCAGGAGCTGCCGGTCGGTCTACAGGCGCCTCAGTCCGTGGTTGCGGCATAGGTGCCTGCCTCTACCTGGAGGTGGCAGGCCTGACGCAATCTGTTCCACCATTAGATACCTGTCCAATTCCAACAATCCAATGTACCCAGGGTAAAATGTAGGTAATATTAATGCGACCACCTGTCGGCGAATCCCCGGTCTGGAGCACGAGCACCTCGAGATTCAAGAAGCTGTCTGTCACTTGCCGACCAGTCTGAGTTGGGTAACTTACAAACCACATACCTCCTGCGCATACCTGCGAAAAGTCATGCAAATCGAGTCTTAGAGCTGTACCTTGCCATTCCGGACAGCGCGCACACGTTCAGCCGCCCTTGACAACTCCCGTTGACATCTGTCCGCCCTTGCGTATTTGACAACCGACACCTATTACACTTTCGCGACTCGTCGGCACTCGTCGGCACTCGTCACGTTACGTCTTGCCCACGCCAATGGTGTCCTGTTCTCCCTCCACGACCCTCCGTTCATGACGACGACCCTGAGCAGCCCGCGCAGCGAGCGACAAAGGACCCCAGGCTGAGGAGTACTATCGCAGCTATCTGGCGTCCGCCATGTGGCGAGACCGCACGAACCTGTAAGCCTGCCGCCTGCGCTTCGCATCCCTCAAACGCACCTGCGAAGCTGCTCGTCCCGTCTCTCGCTGACACCCAGCCTCCCACTGCAGGTATATTTCCTATCGGCAAACGTATGCGCACCATCCTACGAAACGCTCCAAATACGGTGGTGCAGCCGGTGGGAATGGCTTCGGCGATGCCTTTGGAGGTAGCAGCTATGCTAGTGGGAGCGACGATACCCGCGGCCTCCTCTCGGCTGGCGCCTTCGAGGACGATGGCGATGCCGTCATAGAGATGGATCTCCTTCCACCCCGGTGGGCCGATGTATCCGATGAAATCACCGACCTGCTGGCCGACATAGCCACCAGGAGTCAGGCTCTTGAGCGCTTACACCAGAAGCATGTGCTACCCGGTTTCAATGACGAGGACACCAAGAAGGCGGAGGAAAGAGAGATTGAGACTCTCACGCAGCAAATCACCAAGGCTTTCCATGACTGCCATCGGTGCATTCAAAAGGTCGAACAGATGGTCAGGGAATCGAAACAGTCAGGTACCATTACCAGCGCCGAAGAGACGATGGCCAAGAACATACAGATATCATTGGCTTCTCGAGTCCAAGAAGCTAGCGCGCTATTCAGAAAGAAGCAGAGCGCATATCTGAAAAGTAAGTGTGAGCTCTGGCACATATCCCGTGACAGCCTATTGATAACAACGCAGAACTACGCGGGATGAGCGGCCTCGGGGGCGGCGTGGCCAGTGCGGATAGGGGGTCAACACCGCAGCCTTCAAGCTCCTACATGGACCCCTCAATGCTCGAGTCGGACGCGGACAGATCCTTTTCACAATCAACTCTCCAGGCTACACAGCAAAAGCTCCTCCAATCGAATGACACAGCCATCACTCAGCGCGAACGTGAGATTGAGGATATTGCACAGGGTATCATTGAGCTGGCCGACATCTTCCGCGACCTGCAGAACATGGTGATCGACCAGGGCACCATGCTGGACAGGATAGACTACAACGTCGAGCGCATGGCCACGGACGTAAAGGGAGCCGAGAAGGAGCTGGTCGTTGCCGCCGGATACCAGAAGAAGACGACAAAGCGGAAGATAATACTGTTGCTCTTGAT
This sequence comes from Colletotrichum gloeosporioides, assembly GCF_011800055.1. Classification (NCBI taxonomy): domain Eukaryota; kingdom Fungi; phylum Ascomycota; class Sordariomycetes; order Glomerellales; family Glomerellaceae; genus Colletotrichum; species Colletotrichum gloeosporioides. The sequence goes on along the minus strand of NW_025544669.1, from coordinate 39,310 downwards.
CATCATTGCGGGCTTAATCATTTTGCTAGTGATTAAGCCCAAAAAGCATGGCGACGAGTAGGCACTGGGAACGACATGTGGTGAGATGAGAGACGAGGTGTAAATTAAATGTATGATTTTCTTCTAGACAAATGTTGAGCGAATCTGTATTCTCGTCCTCAATCGCGATGCGTCCTCCCGCGTCGCCTGTGGACGTCGTCCACAATCAGTCCTTCCAGGACACTGATTTCAGGCATTAAGCCCTGCCCTTTAGATTGACCGAGAGCTTCATTAATCTGTTTCGTTACAGTAGCCAGGTCGGGTAGTCTAACTGCTGCTTTCTTGCTTTGCGGACGAAGGAATTGAGCTAAGAGTCGGATGACTTCGCGTCGAATGGCAGACTCTTGCAACAGTACACCGCGCTTCTGCAGCTGGCCAAGTAGCCGGACACCCCGCAGAATAACCAGCTTGTCGTCTCCCACTGATGTCGAGGCCGACTCCTGCGAGACGGAGCGTTTGAAACCCCATCGGGCAATGGCTACTTGTAACTTCCGATTTTCAAAGATTTTGTGCAAAGGATGATAACCGTGTGTGACGGGCAGGTCTGCCGGGATGTGCAGCGTCCTCCTCGAGCCTATACCATTGCTCGGCGGGGCATCCGCAGGGTGCACACCCAGCAACCCGCCCGGCACCATGTGCCCATTTTGATATGCGTCGAGCAGACCGATACAGACGCCTTCTACGTCGTCGAAGCGTCCGAATTTCCCCAACCCGAAAAGCACTTTTTGCCAGTAGCGTCCAGGTACAGGCGCCCGCAGCAGCATCAGATGGTTCAAGTAGTCGATGGCGGTTCGCAAGATCTCCCACGTGACAGATGCTATGTGCGGATTCCAAGATAAGGGTTCCATAATGTTGGAATAGATATGCTCAATAGACGTCGCGGAGAGATCGATGTCCATGGAGCGCATGTCCCTCATAAGAGCAAGCGCGTGGCGGGCCTGGCCTTGTTGAAGACTTTGCTGCAGCAGGAGGTTTGACGTGGTATCGATTGACTCTTGAGTAACTGCGGGCTGTATGGCGAGCAGCAAGTGATACGTCCTCATATTTTCCGCATGGAGGGCTTCGTCGCGGATGCTTTCGAGTGTGGCCAGGTCGTCAAACACTTCCGGATGTATGTCGGTGTGTAGCAGCTCGTGGAGCAGCTCGTGCTGGGCGGTTTCTGCAAAATGTCTGACCGCCAGAGCGTAGGTCGAATGGCCGATGCCGATATTGACTTTGTGCAACTGTTCTATGCGACCCATGACTGCGTCGGGGGTGGGCTCGCGCAGGGCAATAGACTGCAATGACAAAGGCCCGATTTGGCGTACCCCGAGAGCGTGGACGGCGTGAATTGCGAAGTCTAGAGGTAGCCAGGAGCTTGCAAACCAGCGCGCGCCCAATGTATCGCTGTACCGCCTGCCCGTCGATCCATGGTCCACCTCGTGCGTGCCATCCATTACATCCAGCAGGGATTCACGCTGCATGCCCCAGCGCACCGGTAGACTCCCTTCCAGTACCAACTGTTCCTCCAACTTGAGAGGCGTGCCTGGGTAGTAACGAGTCAGAAATCTCAAGTAAGGCTCAGACTTGACCGTGTGATTTGGTACGTCGCCAAAAAGAAGGAACAGGCCGCGCCATTCCGCGCAGAGCTGGGAGAGCCCGCTCTCATACAGCAGTGGGACAACGTCGTCGTAGAGGCTGTGGTGGCAAGTCGAAACATACAGCGACTTCAAGGTCTGCTGCAAACCAGCCTCGGTGTTTGTAATGAATCGACAGAGCATGGTGCCGAAAGCTTCTGGGCCGGGATCGAAGTTCGGCATCAGGCGCATGTGCCATCGCATCGCTCTTCGGTATTGGCCGTTGCGGAGGCATTGAGAGACGATTGTTGGGTACAGAGACGGCCACCGGGCAGAGTGAGCCTCGAGCATCCACTCGGCATACGAGACGACGCGCTGGAGTTGGCTCTCATCATCCATGAAGACCTCCAGAATCATCGTCCAGAGGGGCTCTGCGTCTTCGCCGTCTGCGGCGCGCAATGCCTTCCGGCTTTGAAGGGCGTTCCATACGGCAAGCACGCCATCTTTGCCCTGCTCCCGCTTGGCGACGTTGAGCAGACCAAGCCACAGCGAAGCGTCAGTATCGTTGTCGATGGTGTCGATGAGGCTTAGGTCAACCCCACAGATATGCCCTTCACTTGCCGCCTGCCTCATCTGCCCTCTCTGCGTTTCCGACACTCGGGTGTCTGGGCATATCCCCAATGACAGCAAATGGTTCCGTGTTGTCGGCGAATCGGGTTTTGTGTTGAGGGTACGCTGTGCTGCAGGAAGCGAAATCCGCCGCGCGGAGTCGCACGTCATAGACTCTGAGACCGAAGGCTGAATACGACAACCAGATTTGCAAGGTCTGGTACATGCTGTCCTCGGTGGATTTGAGAACGTTCGCCGGGTTGCATCCAGTCCTTGATATCGATGGCACCGGCCGAGGCGTGCTCTATTCAAGTGACGGAGACATTGTAAGGCCAATTGCATTGCCCTGCGTAGTGAACAACCGGGACGCGAGTACGAAGAGACGCTGCATGAAGCATAGCAGCGGACAGGTTATGGGGGTGCAGGTTTCGGTGCTGGCCGCATCTCGGAGCTGGGTGGTCGACTGAAAGATTGAATCTTGGAGAAAACTAGTTTCTACCAGAATATTGCCAACCAGCTCCATCAGTAAACCGATTTGAGCTTCGTTCCATTCGTCGGCAAAGTGCGCGAAAGTGGGTCAGATTAATCAGCCGGCCATTTCGGCCCACCAATCCAGGCTCATCATCCCATGTTCCTGATTGAACCGACCGTCTTCAAAGTCGATACTACGAGCAAGCCTACGACGACGCAACCCACCAATATTCCCCGCGAAACTCGCAATTGAATCGACCAAAATGGCGTACGTGAACATCCGCATCCCCAAAAGCTGGCGGTCGATCGCGTGCGAATCGTGATTGCCCATGGCTGCTTGCCGAGAAGCGCAAAGGACCACATCATACGAGGGCATTTCTGACGTCCGCACAGTCTCGTCAACGCGAAGAACAAGGTTCCGGAGCTCCAGAAGTTCTACCAGACCGCCTACAAGGAGCACAACCGCCTCTGGAAGATCGTACGTTAGGCCGGCGCAGTCCCACGCCCGCAATTCTCCCACGGCGGTCGACCAGTCGACTGACTCGATTATCGCAGAACCCTCGCAGCCGTGTCTACATGATCCCCTACACCGTCGCCCTCTGGGGCACCCTCGGCCGTACGTTCCCCTACTCAGTCTCCCTCTGATCGCTCTGGTGACGTCGTGTTGCTTACATTTTACAGTCACCCTGTACGGTGGCGTTCGCAAGGTCCTCGGCTACAACAGCTACTTTGGCAAGAACTAGATGGAGCACATAGGGCTTCCTTTAGCAAGACCGTTGGGCAGATTGTATGATTCGTAAGGCGATCAATAGACCAAATCGACACTAGACAGCACATTTTTTCTGTTGCACGCGATGTAGAGTCGACGAATACAGTGACGTCGCAATCGAGTTTCACGACTATGCATGTCAGAATTACCAAATGGCAACCTTTCCCTGCACCATCCTCTTTGGCAGAAAAGGTCGTCTAAAGTACACGTGCTCTGGAGCCTGCGTATGGTATCGAACCTCCATGCACGGCTCCCGCCCATTTTCGTCATTTCCCATTATGTCTAGTACCCACTAGCTCCGGGTGCCTTCTCATCCTTCTTGAGGCTGACCAAGATCTCGCGGAAGCGCTCCTTGCCAGAGCCAGAGGCACCACCCTTGGCGCCCTTTCCACTAACGTCAACCAGCTTTGCGATTCTCTCCCAACTGGTCCCCCCAGAAACGGTGTCCTCGCGGCTGGCTAGGAACTGCTCTGCCTCCTTCCGTGCCTGGGAAATCTGCTTCTCCTTCTTGGCGTTGTAGTTGTTGTAAAAATCGTCAATGTTCTCTCTGGCCTCCTTGACGGTCTCCTCGCGCTGCGCCGCGAACTGCTCCGCACGCTTCTCGATCTGGGCGTCTCGTTTCTCGCGCCATTCACGAATGACAGCAGGCTCCTCCTCTTCTTCGACGTAGGCGCTGTAGCCAGAGTTGTAGTTTACGCTGGGGGCGGTGATGCCGCCACCGGGAATGGCACCGGGGGCAACGGCCTGTTGGAGGGTTGTCAGCAAATGCAAACGCGGCCGGGACGAAGATGCAAACCTCGTTCTGGTTGGCGAGATCGGGGAACTGCGACTCGAATGTGGACTCCTCTGCGATGACATTGCTGCTGCCGCCTCCACCGAGAAGATCATCGTCGCCGGAACCGAATGCGACGGCATCGTCGCTCGTGGCGAACTGGTTGGCATCCTCGCCAAGGAGGGCCTTTTCGCGGGCCAGGAAGTCGTCGGCAGAGGGGGAGGCACCCGAGTCCTTGATGTCGGTCTGGGCTACGTAAGGATGTTAGACCTGGCATCAGTACCCTGAGTCTTCACGTACCACCCGAATCAAAGTCCTCCAGCGAAGGGAATCTGTCGGCCATTTTGGTGGTGTTGTGTGTAAATAGAAAGGAAAAGGAGAAGGATGGTAGTAGTCGTGAGAATCGTCGTCGTCAGCAGCTCAGATGTATTCGCAGCAAGTCTCACGGTAAAATCGCACAAGATTCCGTTGATTCGAGGTCGTTTCGTTGGTTCGGGTGGGAGACGTCGACGTGGTGGAAGTGAAGGTGCGAAATGATAGGCAGGTAAGTAGGTACTTGACAGGTGACGCTACCTTGGTCAGGAGCGGTGATTGCCGTGTGCAGCATTGGGAGCTCTGCCCATCGGATAGTTGAATGTGCCTTGAAAGGTACCTGCGTTGTGTCATCAGGGAAGTCCGTGCTGCGTCGTGGCTGGAGTCCAACCATAGCCTTTACCTGCATAGCCCCGGTACAGCGAATCGGATTTCTATTAAGGTTAGAGCAATCCGTCTGAGCCAGGAGCAAATGTTTTGATCCATCTTGGCCTTTGAACTGATGCTCATGCATTTCATTTTTCTTTCACCCGGCAAAACATTCAATTCATCTCAGAAAAGGAAGCATTTGATAGGTCTGCAGTCTCTCGCTCGCGCTATTTGCCTTTGTCGTTCAAAGGACGCCTGATGTACTGAACCGGACACTTTGCGCAAGCAGGGTGTTTGCTGCTGGAGTTTCAGCCCCCAGTGATTGATCGTAGACCTCTTGCGCCTGCTGTGGTTCTTCTCACTCTGGGGCACCCCAATCCCGCGCATCAAGACCCAAACCGCAGGTAGCGCCATAAGGCGCCCTCCACGGGAATCAATCGCCAACCGCCATCCAACGGAGCCCTGGGTTACTCGGATTAGCGACGTCGCGTCCGCAGAGCTCACTGCGCGCCCTCATCCCGTCTCATTCGCAGCATAAACGCGGTTTACCCGAGCAACCATGGCATACAACGACGACGCCGTGCTGGCGAAGCTGTCAGCACTGAATGAGAGTCACGACAGTATCGCCACGGCAGCTCAATGGATCATGTTCCACAAGTAAGCTTTCTGGCTCCAACTTGGTACCAATGATGGCACTGACTCAACAACTCGTAGGAGGCATGCGGATCGCACAGTCCAGCTCTGGCTTCAACGTTTGCGGGACTCATCAAGCACAAAACGGCTGAGCCTGATCTACCTTGCCAACGGTAAGCAGGTGCTGGTCCGTCGCGTTGCCTTATTCTTGCTGACACGCCACAGAGGTCACCCAACAGTCAAAGGCGCGGCACAAGGAAGATTTTTTAGTCGCCTTCTCTCCCGTCGTCGCTGAAGCTACGGCATTGGCGTACAAGGGCGCGCCGGCTGAGATTCAGAACAAGATTAGAAGAGTGGTGGATGTCTGGAAGGACCGCTTCATTTTCGAACCCCCCATCCAGCAAGCCATCGAAGCGCGCATCGACGGTACGTCCATCAACAACCGCTCAAGGGCCATACTAACATGTACCAGAGCTCGACAAGGCCCGTGGAACCGCGAAGGCAAGCTTTGGAGGACCTGGCATCGGCGGCGGACCTTCAGTCCCAGCGGAGCTCATCCCGCTCGTAACCTCGTACCAGAATGCTTCGAAGCTCAACCTGCCCACAAAGACAGCCATCAGCACCGCCAACCAGGATTTTGAGAAGCTCACCGACCCGTCCACACCGGTTCCCTCGGCACCTGTCTATGCCGCACGCCTGAATGGTCTGCTCAAGAGTCTGGCGAGCGCAGAGGGTGCCGTTGCCGAATGCGTCAAGGCCCGCAAGGATCTCATCGGCGAGTTGGAGAAGATTCTAAGCGCGAACCAGGAGGCGCTTGCCAATGACGAGAAACAGTACGCCGAGCTGACGAAGCGAAAGGCGGAAACCGAGGAGAAGAGACGCGAGGTCGAGCTCGCCATTATGCGTGGGTTGCCAACACATGAGGCCTCTCAGTCGCCGGGCAACGGAACACCTGCGAGTCCAGAACCAGAAAGACCAGAAGTAGAAGCGCTCACGCCGCCGCCGGTCGAGGCTTTCACGCCGCCTAGCGTGGAAGCGTTGACCCCTCCCCCAGTCCACGATGAGCCGCCTGTTCTCCGAGAAGGTGAGGCGGATCGCGCGCGATCGGCGTCAAGCCAGGCTTTCCAGCCGCCTCCCGCTACTGGCATCGAGATGCTTTCGAACCTGGCTTCTCAGTATCAGTCCATCCCAGTATCGGCAAACGGATCTAACAAGAGACGCCGGCTTGACGGGGACGATTTCCCTGACCTTGGGGGAGACGACGGAATCGACGCTGATGTGGCAGAGATGCTCCGCAAGGACAGCAACGCCACAACTTGAGGGATATCGTTGGGGACTTTATCTGACACGTTTGAATGCAGAACATTTGGGGTGGTCAGAGGAGCATGTAATGTTAGTAGGTACTTCAGAGAGCTGCCGGAAGGCGTCTTGGTTTATATGGCCGCGACCAAAGACTGGGCTGATTTGAAGTCATTCACGGTATGGTTATTCGGTCTTGAAGCAACATCATTCTCGTAGTCAGCAGGCTATGGCAAAGCTGGAGCGTGCAGTGCATTGAGAGAGCTATGGAGCCGGCTGCACGCGGTCCCGACTTGGCGATCCCCCGGCTCGGATTCTGCAGCAGCGCACCGCTTGTGAGAGCAACAGGGTTGAGTTTGTTAGAAATCAAATCAGTCGCGCTTACAAAAAAGGACGTACAAGAGTATGTGATGGAGCAAAACGGATGAGGCCAGTGACTCAATCACGCGTGTGCATCTTGAGGTTCGGGCAGACTAACGCTTAGAGCTCTGTACTTCCGGCCTCGGCAGAAACGGAAGGTAACGGGGCGGGGGGCTTCGGCGAAGACACTACCGGCCCGACTATCGCCGAGAGGCCCGGCTGCAGGCTGCAGCGCGTGTCAGCAACCCCCCGCCCCTTCCCCCCAGTGCAGGTAAATTTTGAACCAGACCGATGACGGAATCTTAATCTCCTACCAGCAGCCAGCTATGGCCGGATGCATGCGCAATTCGTTCAACTATTCCGTATGATGAAGCAGCCTTCTCCCGCACCTCCTAAATATGCGCCGCCCATGAGATAGACAAAAATCATTCCATACCATTTCGAAATGGCCACGGGGGCAGCGCGAACAGCGGTGCTGCTCCCGCATCGCGTCGGGAGCTGCAAAGCGGGCTCGCTGCTGGCGTCCATCCCCGGCCTGCGCAGCGCTTCGACGACGACACCTTCAGTCATTCAACACGCATTCTATTCGCCCGCCAGAAGCTACAGCTCGAAGCCCTGTGGGCAAATCATCACACCCTTTTGCGCCCGCGCTTTCGGTACCGGGTTACGACCGACAACGTCCTCTCGAAACCCTCAAACCCCCATCTCCATTGCCGTTCTGCGCTATTTCTCGGCCGGATTACGCGCCCAGAAAGATGTCCCGGCCCCGACAAAACTTGAAACGACAAAAGAAGACGAGCATAGCTCCAGACGGACTGAGCCGACGGAGAACCCGGAACATGACGACTTCCAAAAGAGCGAGAGAGCGGCCAAAGCGGCCCAGGTCAACCTGAGTGCGAAGCTGTCAAAGGAGGGCAAGACTCAGGGTAGGGCTGGATTCTCCGAGATCTGGCGATTGATCAAGATTGCGCGTCCGGAGCTGAGGTGGCTGGGGCTTGCCATGGTCTTCCTCGTCATTTCGTCCAGCGTCACCATGTCTATTCCCTTTTCCGTTGGCAGAATTCTCGACATCGCAACCAAGGACCCGTCAGAAGATGCCCGTCTGTTTGGGCTGACCATGCCACAGTTCTTCATGGCTCTGGGCACCATTCTGACGATCGGGGCCATGGCTAACTTTGGTAGGGTGATTCTTCTCCGCATCGTCGGCGAGAGAGTGGTCGCCCGGCTGCGATCCCAGCTGTACAGGAGAACCTACGTACAAGACGCCGAGTTCTTCGACGCGAATCGTGTGGGAGACCTCATCTCTCGCCTCAGCTCCGATACAGTCATTGTGGGCAAATCCATCACTCAGAACATCAGCGACGGTTTGAGAGCCCTGTTCAGCGGAGGTGCCGGCTTCGTGGTCATGGTTTGGTTGAGCCCGAAGCTCACCGGCCTTCTGCTCATCATGCTGCCGCCGGTCGCCGTCGGGGCCTTCTTCTACGGTCGTTCGATCAGGAACATTAGCAAGGGGATCCAGAAGAACCTGGGCACGCTGACCAAAATCGCGGAGGAGCGTCTCGGTAACGTCAAGACCAGCCAAGCATTCGTCGGCGAGGTTCAAGAAGTCTCTCGGTACAACCGCCAGGTCAAGAAAATTTTTGCCCTCGGCAAGAGGGAGTCTACGGTCGCCGCGACGTTCTTCGCCTCGACGGGGTGGGCCGGCAACATGACGATTCTGGCTATGCTGATCGTTGGAGGCAACTTTGTGCGCAACGGTGCCATGACCTTGGGAGATCTCACGTCATTCATGATGTACACGGCTTTTGCGGGTTCTAGTCTGTTTGGCCTCTCTTCGTTTTACTCGGAACTGATGAAGGGGGTGGGCGCCGCCAGCCGTCTGTTCGAGCTCCAGGACAGGAAGCCAGGTATCTCGCAGACCGTGGGACTCAAGGTCCAGTCAGCGCAGGGCCCTATCCGCTTCTCAAACGTGTCCTTCGCTTATCCCACGCGCCCGGCCGTCAAGATCTTCAACGACCTCAACTTCGAGATCCCCTCCGGTAGCAACGTCTGCGTCGTGGGGCCCTCTGGCGGAGGGAAGTCAACTGTCGCGGGTCTTTTGTTGCGCTTCTACAACCCTACGTCTGGTTCTATCACCATCAATGGCGTGGACATATCTAAGATGAACATCAAGTCGCTGCGACGCCGCATCGGCATGGTTGCACAGGAGCCTGTTCTGTTCTCCGGCACTATTGCGGAGAACATATCCTACGGGAAGCCCAACGCCAGCAGAGCCGAGATTGTTGCGGCAGCCCGCAAGGCGAACTGCAACTTCATTAGCGACCTTCCCGCTGGCTTGGACACACAGGTCGGCGCCCGGGGATCGCAGCTGTCTGGCGGTCAAAAGCAGCGCATTGCCATCGCGCGCGCTCTGATCAAAGACCCCGATATTCTCATCCTGGATGAGGCAACGTCCGCATTGGATGCCGAGTCCGAGACTCTTGTCAACGCTGCTCTGGCGTCGCTGCTCAAGGGCAGGAACACGACGATTTCGATTGCACACCGACTGTCGACGATCAAGCGATCCGACCTGATCATTGTCCTCTCCAACGACGGCAGAGTCGCCGAGATTGGCAAATACACCGAGCTCTCGGCCAACCCAGAGAGCGCATTCAGCAAGCTCATGGAGTGGCAGATGAGCGGCGGCGAGATCCCCGAGTCTCGTAGCGACCGAGGCCACATCACCGAAGAGGAAGAGATTGAATCGGACCTTGAACGCGAAGAGGTCGACGAGGAGGATGTCGACGTCGACACTAGTAGCAAAAAGGAGAAGGCTAGCGAGAAGCAAAGGTAAATCGGAGATGCCGGACTGGCTGGCTGTACTGTTGTTTCCTAGTGTTTTATATCATGCAAAACGGTGCCTGAACGTTCGAGGCGGGGTTGCAGCAACGGAGGAACCGTGCTGCTCGGTGCGGCACATGCTGTCAAGCCATGTATCACCAGATAGTCATTCACAATTATACAGCATCATAGAACAACTCCACTCGACCTGGAAGGCGTCTGGAGGCTGCTGGACAAGAACCGATATAAATTAATAAGCCTAAATGTCTGGTAGCGTCGCACTGCTTATGATGTTTGTCAACCCCATCAATTCGCCTCGAGCCTGGAAGTTTTAGAATTCAATGATACACAATTATTCTCTGTCTGCAAGCCAGGCAGTTCGGATAGCTATGAAGGTCTGGCTACCACGACATGAATATTGCCAATACTTGGACGTTGAGCTCCCATGCCGCAAGCGGAGTCCTGTCATGACTGTTGGGTGCCACAATGGTCAGTGCCTCCACCACTGGACTACTTGGGGATGGCATTGTCTTGCGTCCCCATGGCACGTGAAAGTACCCCGACAAGGGAGAGAGTAACCGATTGCTTTCCATCACAAACCAGAGGGCTTTCACAACAAATACAACACGACGTCGTGGCTCACTACCCGCAATATCCATCACTCGTGCATCGAAGCCCATCCCACATACTTCTTTCAAACAGATTACATCATGGCGAGCGAAACTGAAGGCACTTTCGAGGTTGAAGGTCAGAAGCTCCACACCAAGACCTACACAGTGAGTTCAACGTCGCCTTCACACAACATTGACCTAGTAACTAAGGTCCATCAGCCCCAAGGCCCCATCAAGGCTAAGCTCATCTTTGTTCACGGCTTCAGCGATCACATCGGACGCTATCCGGAGCTCTTCTCTTACCTTGCAGGCCGTGGCATCCAGGTTTTCGCCTGGGACCAGCGTGGATGGGGCCGTAGCGTGACCAAGCCAGCCGAGAGAGGCCTTACAGGGCCAACATCTCGCGTCCTCTCCGATGTTGCCGCCTTCATCCGCGACAAGCTGCCATCGCCGTATGCGCCCGTGTTTGTTCTGGGCCACTCCATGGGCGGCGGCCAGGTCCTCGCCCTCGCCAGCGACCCACAGTATCATGAGCTTGTCGGCCAGGTCCGCGGTTGGCTGCTTGAGAGCCCCTTCATCGCCTTCACCCCCGGCGAGGAGCCTAGCTTCCTGAAGGTCTTTTTCGGCAAGCTTGCCAGCCGCCTGCTCCCGACGAAGCAGCTCGTTAATGAGATTCCCGCTGAAAACCTGACGCGGGACAAGGCGGTGCAGCAGAGCATCAAAGATGACGACCTCATGCACAACACCGGTACGCTTGAGGGTCTGGCGGGCATGCTGGAGCGGACGGACGCGCTGGCCCACGGCAAGCTCAGTCTGAGCCCCAACGTCAAGAGCCTCTGGCTAGGCCACGGCACCGAGGACAAGACGACGTGCTTCAATGCCAGTAAGAAATGGTACGGCGCGCAGAGCATCGAAGATTGCACACACAAACCGTACGAGGGTGCGTACCATCAGCTGCATGCCGATCTTTGCAAGGAAGAGTTCTTCAAAGACGTCGGAGACTGGATTCTGGAGCGCGCGGGTGACTCGGCGAGGCCCGAATCCAAGTTGTAGGAAACTTTGGTTTGCGACGGTCATCTGGCCGCTCGTGTGCTCGTAAATGTAGCCTTGCATGATAGTCGGATTTGCCACCTTTTGATTTTAATTTTCTCCTCAGTCTACCTTTACACGGCTACGGTATCTTGCAGACCCATGTTCCTTCATATATTGCGTCTAGCGGTGCAGACTGACGGCCCTCGCATGTGCTGACGTCTGCCCTTACTCTGTCACTGCCATGATAATCGTAGAGACTCGGCACTTTTGCGACGTTGCCACTATGCTGCTGTAAGTCATACAGTCGCGTAACAGAATTCCTCCCATCAAGGACTGCATCGATGCGTAGATACTTGGCTGAGCGTGCTGTGGTATCGCGACGGCAGCCCCTGCCGAGGCTCGTGTGGTGAGCTAAGAGGCGACAGAGCGGAAGGAACAGTTGGCTCTTTCCCACAGCACCCACGAAGCATCTGCGTCGACCCAAGGTACCTTGGCTTCGTAGAAGCTTCCCACAGGTTGTTTGGTTAGCTTGCCACATGCATGTTTATTCTGACTAGTCAGATCTGGATGCAAGCTTTAGGTGGCCAGCAGCGTACGGCCGGTTTCCACCTCTCCTCTATCCTCAACCGCGTCAACCCCTACGGTCAGCCAGGCTCGTCACACTTCCCCGAGGTTCTGAAGACTTTGCAGGAACAGCTCCTTCGTTCTTCATCTTGTAACCCTCACGCTACCGCCGCCATGGAGCCCGACCTGTCCAAAAGTATCACTATGCACCCGTATCCTTTCCACTTCAACACACCTTCGCATCTCGCCAATACGTCTCGAAACTCATCTCGGAGTGGTTCTTCAAATATCAGCAGCGAAGAGGTCCCGGCCAATGCAACTAGTACAGCTTTGGGGAACGCCATCCAAGCCAAGAACAAGACGAACGGGTTAGGACTAAAGCACACCTCGGATGTCATTGACGTCAAATAGCAGCCTCGTGTGCCCGGGGGAGGCATCGAGCCCGACCCCTTCGGTCTATCCTGCGCCTTCAAGACCCCGGAGGAGCTTGCTCAAATCAAAGCCGACATATCCCAAAGGAGAGAACCACGGCATACCAAGATTGGCCCGTGGCGCCGGAGCAGACAGGTTCAGAAATATTACAAAACCCAGAATGCGGCGATCGGGCGCATGCTCAAGTCCGTCGACGACCATGTTGCCGACGCACGCCAGGAAGCCGGCGACAGCCATCTCCGGTTTAAGATAGCCGTATGGGGCTCTTTTGGTACCAGCATTGTCCTAGCAGCCCTTCAGCTGCATGCTGCCATCAAGACAGAATCGTTGTCTCTGATAACCACGACGGCCGATGCCATCTTCGACCCGCTGAGCTACTTGGTCTTGACCCTGTCCGCCCGCACCACCCAGAAGGTCAACCCCCGGCGCTTCCCAGCGGGCAAGTCTCGCCTAGAGACAGTTGGGAACATTATATTCTGCAACTTGATGACGAGGTGGGTGGCAACAGAAAGGATTAGATAATTCTGTCCCTGAGAGGCTGACGATCCGCCGGCCTCTCCTAGTCTCTCGATGGTTATCATCGCCTTTGCCGCCCGCGAACTTGGCGATACTACGCCGGATAGACATGTTACGAATGTCAAGTCCGAGGCCGTAATTTCTGTCTGTGTAGCCTTCGGCACCAAGCTGGTTCTGTTCATCTACTGCTTTCCCCTGCGAAACCGATATTCCCAGGTCCGGATATTGTGGTCTGACCATCGTAACGCTCTTCTGGTCAACGGCTTCGGAATTCTCACCGCTGTCGGCGGATCACTGCTTAAATGGTGGATTGATCCAGCCAATGCCGTGATATTGTCCGTGATAGTGATTATCCTATGGTCGCGCACCGCCATCGCGGAGTTCTTGTTGCTCGTGGGCGTCACAGCCTCGGTCGAGACGCAGCAACTAATCATGTACGTCTGCCTGACTCACTCTGAGTCGATACAGGGCACTAAAACGGTGTGCGTTTATCATTCCGGGCCGCGCTTGATTGCAGAGGTCGACATAGTCATGGACCGAAAGAACACTTTGGCCGATGTACACGGCGTTGCCGAAGCACTGCAGGTCAAGCTTGAAAGCTTGCCAGACGTCGAGCGAGCCTATGTACACATTGATTACGAGATGACTCACAAGCAGGACCGCGGACTAAAGAAGGATCTGTAGCATCGTTCAGCTTGAAGACTGTCTAACAGCGTCTGCTGAAACGAGGGGGCCTGAGATTGGATGAGCCAGATGCTTAATATCAATAGATGATTATGATTATTCCATGTCGCTTTTACAGTTTATATTGAAACCCATATATCGTCTGCACCTGTTTATCATCATTCGTTCGATTCTCCCATGCAGAGAACCGTTTATGGACGCCAGGCCAAGGAGCCTGAGCCCCAGATAAAGCAGTGCTGGCCATAGCTAGCGTTGCAGAAGGCGCACACCTTGATTCTCCCAGAATCTGCGTCTGGTTAGCATCGTGACGACCATGAGCGTATGGTTCATAAGCCAGACCTTTCTCAAGATCCCACAGGCCATTGCTGAGCATCAGGTACGCCTCCCGAGCGTCTGCGGTATCCGGCAACGCATCGTTTCCCCCGGCCTGGCTGCTGCAGACGCGGGCCAGCTCCGCTCCGGTGGATGCCCTGCCTTCTCCAGCAGCGAGAGTGAGCCAGTGGTGGCAGAGGCAGGCGCCACGGAAGGTGATGGACGCAAGTTGAAGAATCGTCGACCTCCGGAGGAGTGACGGGAAGAAGGTGGCCAGATCCAGTGGGTCGACCATATTCTCGCCCCTGGCGCAGAGTTTTAAACCCACGACGAAGTCATTCTGGCGATAGAGGACGGGGGTAGCCTCGCGGTTGATTTGACGGCACGTCTGCAGCACCTCGACGTGAGGCCGCCTGTGAGTAAGCGGCACGGTGCGTGCTGTGGGCCGAGGGGCACGCAGGTAGGCGTTTTGGTGCTCCGGCGGCTCGACTTTTACGCGGAGCTGACGTCGACTGCTGGACACTATGACGGGCTCTGGGGAGAGGAGGAGGAGCTCGTAGATGTCTAGGCGAAGCTCGTAAGGGAGGTCGAGAAGGGTTAGGCGCCGCGGGCTTGGCTCCAAGGCGGCGGCGGGCTGTAGCTGCTACAGACACGAAGGGGGAACACAGTTAGTCCCGCTCGACTAGACCTTTTTTTCTTTTCTTTTCAAACGGGAAGCAAGCAGAAGCCGCACAAACAAGGCATGCGAGAAATTGAAGGCGGTGCGGTAATGTGCAGATGAGAAAGGACGGGGGTTGCTGGAAGGCCTAGTCCGACATGTCGATATGTATGCCGTACCGGATAGACCCTGGGTGCAGATCGGTGGCACAGGTACTCGGACACGTATTCCGCTCTCCGGCAAGGTAAAGTTGAATATCTCACAGGGCGGCCTCTCGAACCAAGTCGAGGCGAGGTTGGAAATGCTGCGCGGTGTCGCTGTGGTGTGCTTGGCATATGTGTGACGTAGGCAGGGGCGGTTGTGAGGTCGGTTTCCCCGGACGATCCACACTCGTGACCAGCAACCTCACTGCTGAGGATATCGTGGGGACTCGACGAAGGCTAACGTGGATGGAGGGTACATGCCCGGCCGTGCAGCAGTGGTACGAAGGAGAGTTGCATGGCAATGGAGCAAATGAGGGTGCGACTGCAAAGGGGGGACCACGGCGGGTAAGGTAGATGGATGGAGCAGGACGGTGAAGATCAGTACTCACTAGCTGGGGCTGCAGCTCGAACGAGTGATCGGAAGACATGGCTCCCTCTGGGCCTCTCTGCCTCTGCCTCTGCCTCTGGACAGCTCTGAATGGCCAATTCTGGATTGTCAATCAAGAGTTGATGATGGACGGATGGATGGGGGCCTCTTCTCCTTTTGGGGGCAAAGCGGCAGAAGTTGATGGACCCTCGGCCTGGGGCTGTGAGATGGGCAGCACAGAAGGGATGAATGACGATGCAATAGCAAGTCGGTTCTGGGTTGATGGGCCGGCGGTCGAAACCTGGAACGGATGGGAAAAAGGACGAGGGGAGTGTGGATTTAATCCAGCATCCGGGCCGGCACGGTCTTCATTCCAGCGTCTGTGTTTTCTGAAGGAGGTGAGGCACGGTACCGTCAGCACCTCGGCGCCTTCAGCCCGTCCGCAGGCAAGGCAAAGGCAGACGAGCTCGAGACACGAAGACGGGACGAGTCCTGGCTCACTGATGTCTTGCTCGAGGTGGCCGCCGAGAGCGGTCTCTCCTATAAAGGGAGACGCGAAGAGGCAGAGGCAGGCAGGCTAGCCCACTTGCAGCGGGCATAACTAGCCGCATGGATGCTGGGTTTGAACTCTGCGGGAGCTCCAGCGTCCAGCGTCCAGCGTCCCGTCCTGTGCTTCACGTCAGTGGCAGGCAAGACCTGGCGGGAGGATGTGGCGGGTGCGGGGAAGCTTTGGGGAAGACGGTCTGCCACCTCGTCTCAAGTACGGATAACCTGGGCATGGAGCTGTGCACTTTAAGACGCAACGATGGAAGTGACGGTGGGGGATGGGCCGGCAATAAGACGAGCAGAGCATTGGCAGAGCCAGTGCAGAGCAGAGTAGCCGGTGGGGATGCTTTGGCTTCGCCGTTACGACATTGCACTGACTGCAGGTGGATGGCAATGCGCATTGGTTAGGTTAGCTTGTTGTTGTTGTTGTTGTTGTTGTTGTTGTTGTTGTTGTTGTTGTTGTTGTTGTTGTTGTTGTCATCGTCGTCGTCGTCCAGTCTGCGAACCTGGGTCCATCTCAGACGGCCCATGCAAAGATAGGACGCTGTTGTGGCTCTTGTAATCCAGTCTAATTCCGTTGAATTTTTCCCATTGCACGCGAAGCACCTAGCTCGCTGCATCTTGGCTCTGCTTAGCTCGCCAGGGAGGGATACCTACACGATAGCGGCCGCTTCTCCTCCTCGTCTCCTCACGTGCCTCAATCAGCATGGAATGCCTCCTTATGAGCTTTGCCATAGAGCCCGTCACCTATTGTCCACGAACCACTTTCTTGGAGCAATGACACCCCGTCCTGGACCCAGAAAACCGCACTAGATGAGGTGTCTTGCACCCTCCACATCTGCGGCGGGCATGGAGCCCTGCCAGGCGTCGACGCGGAATCCCGGGAGGTGACGGATTGTGGAACAGGCACAGGTGCCTCGACGGCCGAGAATCAGCCCCGAACGGTGGAAGAATGGGCAGAGATATTTCTGTCTCTCAATGCCGCAGGTTCGGGAATGAAAAGGTAGCACAAATGTCGCGCGTCGTGTTGAAGGGTTTTCAGAGGCATCGGAGGATAAAGGAGGTGCTCCTCGAGCCTGCACAAGGCATCGCTGAAGAAGAAGAAGTGAAGTGGCCACGGCACAGCGCTTGAGGTATGTATGTACGGATACCTTACACTAACTACACCACGCAATCTTTCTCTTGGATACCCAGGGTAGTTGAGTAGGCAGGCGTGCCATTGGCGCCCGAGCGAGGGAAAAAGGTGGGAACTTCTCACTCGAGCGTCATTCTGGTGGTCCAGCCAGAGAGAGAGAGAGAGCGGCAGAGTGTTTGATGGAAGTTGGCCACCCACTGGATCAGAGAGCAGAGAGCAGAGAGCAGAGAGCAGAGAGCAGAGGCGAAACATCGTCTCAGCTTTGAGGTCTTCGGTGCCCTCTTCTCTCCTCCCATGCATCTGGGTATCATCGAGGAAGAGGCGGTCTGAAATCACCATNGGTGCACTCTTCTCTCCTCCCATGCATCTGGGTATCATCGAGGAAGAGGCGGTCTGAAATCCCCATCATCACCATCTCCGCCGCTGACTTGCTCGACAGTCTCGACAGTATCCATCCATAACTGCCACCACCACCACCAACCACCTCATCCCGCCGCAATCTCCTGCCATGCTGCAACGGCCTTGCTAGTGCTGCACTGCTGTTTGCCACGACCCGGCCCACCTCGACCTCTCTGTCCTATCCGGCCCTGCAGTGCTCTGGGGTCTTTCGCCAGCGCCCCTTGTCGCGCATCATCGCTTTCCTTGCTGGCAATCCATGTTTGGTTTTTTTCTTGTATCACGAGCATTATTCGTCGACCAAGAAGTAGACCTGCCCGAGACTCCTTGCCATTGGCAGTCTCTTCTCTGCGACGTCCACCCGAGGTACGTTCTTTCCTCACGCTACACACTCATTTTTGCTGTGCGATGATATCTGAAGCTTCTCGCGGGTGAGGGGGAAAAAAAACCATAGCATCGTATCGCGACTAACACGTACTCTTCGCTAACGGTATATAATTACGGGCCATAGACACATCAACCGACCAGTTCCCGTCCCGCCTGCACGCATGCTCGCTTGCAACGGACGTCAACAACTTCCTCGCCCCTACTCATAATCTCTGGGTCGCCTGCTTCTTCTTCGTCTCCTCTTTCCCCTCCCTTCCTCTCCTCGTGCAGCCTCCAAGGATCACTGGGGCATCACCAACTGAACACGAGCACAGACAGCAAGGTACCCCCGGCCTCCTCGCGTCGTGTGCCCACCTCGGAGCTCTGCTCCCACCTACGAACACTCCACGCCTCCTCTTCTCTCCGCACCGCAAGTGGACTCGACCTGGACCTGGACCTTGACCCGGGCCCAGAGCGCACGGCGCCTATCCCCGCCACACACCTCCCATCAGTCGCCCAACTTCAACTTTTGCCGTGCTACACCACCAATTCTGACGGAGCACTTGTGTTATATTGTCCATGGCCTTTCGCTGACACCCGCACCTGTCTTTGTCTCGCTCATTTTTATCTTTATTTTTATGTTGTTGTTTTTTTGGTCCGTTTAGCTTCGTGTCTATCTCGGAACGCCTCGTCTTCACAATGGCGGCCCTTCGCGGAGGCGATCAGGTCTATGCAACGGTTCGTGGGGCCCAACCGTCGTTGCCAAAACCCCCCAAAAAGTAAACAAACAGCTAATTGCCAGCCTTCCATAGCTCCTGTTGAACGATACATACCTTCCAGGTAGGCCCAGCCCGCTCAATCCGCTTCCTGTGTCGTTGCTCACACTTTTGGTGCTAGGCGCACTAGTTCTTGCTCATTCTTTGCGCGATGCCGACACCTCGAGACAGCTCGCCGTCTTGGTCACGCTCGATACCGTCTCCGCTGAGGTCATCACCGAACTCAAGGTGAGCTGAGCTTCCGTGCGAATATCTCCACTCCCGCCACCCTCTGAGCTTCTCCGAGCTTCGTGCTAAACACAAGCTGGCTTTCAGGCCGTCTACGACCACGTAATTCCTGTGCCGAGAATACGAAACGACCGACCCGCCAACCTCTACCTCATGAACCGCCCCGATCTGCACTCCGCCTTTACCAAAGTCAACCTGTGGAGACAGACCCAATTCTCCAAGATTGTCTACATTGACGCCGATGTCGTTGCGTACCGGGCTCCAGACGAGCTGTTCGACATCGCCGCGCCCTTTTCTGCGGCACCCGACATTGGTTGGCCGGACCTCTTCAACACGGGTGTCATGGTGCTCAGCCCCAACATGGGCGACTACTATGCGCTCATGGCCATGGCCGAGCGAGGGATCTCGTTCGACGGCGCCGACCAGGGTTTGTTGAACATGCACTTCAAGAACACGTACAACCGCATCAGCTTCACCTACAACGTCACTCCTTCGGCGCACTACCAATACGTCCCTGCCTACCGGCATTTCCAGTCGAGCATCAACATGGTCCACTTCATTGGTCCCGACAAGCCCTGGTTCAAGGGCCGCCAACCGAGCCAGACCGACTCGCCTTTCGAGGACATGGTCGGCAGGTGGTGGGCCGTCTACGATCGCCACTACAGAGCCACGGTGTGTCCCACAAACCACTTGTCCATATCAGATGCTGACGGAGGTCAAATTCAGGAGACGAAAGCTGCGGCCCCGCCACAGCATGACAACGTCCCGGAAATCGTACAGTACTTCACCAAGGGAGAATTCCAGCCGCAAGTTGCTCATGTAGCACCAACGGGTGAGCATTGTCGCGTCGCGCTGCCTTCCCCCACAGGATGCCCGTGACCATGGCCCGTCCCATCCGCACCAGTATCATGGATCGCTGCCCCGTGACCCCGGTCAAGGACCTCGGCCTGAGATTGCGTATCAGGCTGGCCCCTCGTTACTCCCTTCCAGCGAGTCTTTTCAGGGTTTTCCCAGACCGCAAGCTGAGACTTTACCAGAGCAGGTTCCAGCGCCCGTGGAGCGAGGTCCATCACCGCCACCTGCGGAGCAGCCGCGAGAGCCAAGCCATCCCCCCGTGCCAGCATGGGATGCTCAGAGGTATGTTCCTCACTGCCCACCTGTGCCAGACCTTGGACTAAGCGGCCTAGACAACCGCCCCCCGCAGATTCGAGGCCGGAGGCTCTCAACTTTCCGTCGCAGGTGTATGAAATGTCTCAGGATACCGCTCCGTTTGTGCCCCCCGAACGATACCCGAGCCCGCCGCGCAACATGTGGTACGAGGTCCCCAAGGAGAAGCCTGCGCCGCCGACGCAGAAGCCGCGAGCCATCTTCCCCTGGGAGGTGAACCAGCCCAAACCGACCCGCATCTTTACCGGGGAAATGGCATCGCCAACGGCCGAGGAGCCCTCGAGCACACCAACTGGTGAGAAAACGGCGTCATCCGCATTCCAGGCTCTTGCTGAGCCGTCTCTTATAGGATCATCGACGACTGGCCAAAAGAGCGAGCCCAGCACCCCAGCCACCCCGACCATCAGAGTTGCCACGTCGGATCCTTGGACCGCCTTCACGCGTACCAATGCCTGGGACGAAGTGCCCGAGATCGAGCGCTACGTCGAGGGTCTTCAGAAGCATCGTCGTGGGAGGAGCCAAGGGTCGGTGGGCGGCACACCTGTTGCGAAGGTGGCAAAGGAGCATGGGCTCAAGCTCACCGACTTCCCCAGCGTAGTCGACCGACCAAGTCTTCCAGTCACTCCCGCGCCGATTCGCCGGCCAAAGTTCTGGGGCGGTGGCGGCCCTGGTGCCAGCGAAGGCGACGAGGAGGAGGAGCTGCCGGCCGCCCATGGCGTGCCGCCGCAGTCTGACTGGGTATGTGTACATGGAATCCGGTGGACTCCCGCAGACTGTCTTTGTGATGTGACTAACGTGCCGCGGATACAAAAGGACCCAGCAGTTCAGCTACAGAAACTGGCTAAGCAGCAGTCTGAGGCTTTGCTGAAGAAGCTTGGTGGTGAAGGAGGTCCTGAGGGTGTGAGTCGCGAGATCCCAACACGCCCCTTGCCGTTCGGCTCTGAGGGTATTTTTTCACCTACTTATGTTGCGCAGTCATCTGGAGGGGTGGTGCTCAGCCCGCAGCCGGTGAAAGGCGGCGTTGCCTCGAGCATTGTGCGCAATATTGGTGGTGAGATGGATCACTCGACAGCAGCCCGGACCCCCGGCACCGTGTCGTCGTCGTCAGCCATTCCGGAACCGTCTTATCAGGGCCCGGGCGCCGCCTGGGAGAAGGGCGAAGACGTGCCGTTGAGGGAGACGCCCGCACTGCCCACGGAAGAGGAGCGCGACGTGCTCGACACTTGAGCTGGTGGGTGATGAACCGTGAGCTATCCCGTCTAATATCTAATCGAGCAGCATTGATCTTGCGTGAAGCGTTGAGCGGTGGTGCACAGGCGAGGAGCTGCTGGCTGTGCTGTACTATAGCAACTGGCATGTTTAGCGACGAGTAAATGTTGGAACGACTGGGGGACAGGGCGCAGGAGTAGCGAGGGGTACATGTTCCATCATGTCCAACCACAGCGGCGCGCGTAGTAGTCATGATGTCTAATGGACCACGTACCTGACACATCTTCGGGTCAACAATTGGTCATTCTTGTTGTTTTGCATAAAACATGCGCTAGTATTCCTACAAAAGTGGTATGATTTTTACACCAAGGCCAGATCCGCCCGAACGCCGCTGACTATGCCTACTGTCCCGCATCGTTTACTCGTCGTCCTCGGCCTCCTCGACCGTGACAGCTTTGCCCTTGCCCTTGTGCTCGTCCTCCGCACTCTCCTCTCTTGCCGCGGCCGTCTGCGAGCTCCTGGTGGCGGGCTCATCTCGCCTTTCGTCGGCCGAAGACTCGGATGGCGTCGGATTGCCCAGGCCCGACAGCCCGCGGCCGTTGCCAAATAGTTGGTTGGCGCCACCCCAGTTCGGGACCACAGGGTTCGGAGCGAGGACCGGGGGCGACTCTGTCCGGCCCGTAGACGCGCTGGAGCCGGGCACACTTTCTTGCCGAGGCTCGGGGATGGTGGCGGCAGTCTGTGCAGCCGGGCTGCTCGTCTCCGGAGCTTGCGCTGTGGTAGTTGATTGTTGTGTGGATGCAGGGGCTTCCGAAGTGCTCGTCTCGCCTGATGCAGAGGGTGCCGACTCGGGGAACGGCTGAGGGGCATATGATACGGCCGTACCGTCGAGTCGCTGGAGAGGCAGAAGAGACCAGCCGGGAGGGATGACGACGCCCTCCGGGAGCTCAGCGCTGCCAGCGGGTATCGCGTTGGAGTGGTTGGGAGCCCCGTGTCTCGTCACGACTGGCCCGTTCACCCGTAGTGTTGGGTGGATCGGGACCTGCGTCATTGGCATCGTCGGGAGCGGCAGCTGAGTCGCTCCGAGGTTGACGACGGGAGCCGCGCCAGTGTTGGGCAGCATATTTTGCGCCTGTTCCTGCTGCTGCTGGAGCTGGCGGATGCGGCCCAACTCCGCCGTGAGAAGCTGGAGTGTCTGCAGCTCTTGGTGCATGTGCTGGAGAGACTGAACCTCACGTTGGATCATTTGCTCGAGGTGCTGAATCTGCCCGCGTATCGCCGACATGTTGTTGGCTCCCGGCGTCTGCGCGGCTGGGGTGAAGGGGCCGGCTGGGGCTCCCTGGCCGAGGGGCGTTGGGATAGCTTCTGGCGGGACTCCCATCTGCTGGGCCAGCTGTTGCATGTTCTCCCCCTGAGCGAACCCGAGGCGGAGTGGGCCGAGCTGGAACACCCGGGCGGCACCGTTTCTCGGGGCTTGCTGCACAGGCTGTCCGCCCGGGGCGGCTGGCGCATTGTCCGCAGGTGGTTGCTGACCAGCGGGGGCCGCAGGCGCAGCTCCGAGTCCGCCCAGCCCGATTCTGGCGAGAACCGCCTCGCGATTTTGTGGTGCAGCAGCATTGTTGTTGACGACAACCGGGCTCCTGCAGGTAGGGCAGACTTGCTGGCGCTCCAGCCAGCTCTTGAGACACCCAAAATGAAGAATGTGTCCGCACGGGAGCTTCTTGGGGCGGACCCGTTCGACCGCTCCAGCGCTGGGGTCCCAGGGGCGCATCTCCTCGCGGCAGATGATGCACGTGTCTTCCCGCGACAGCTCTTCCTGCGTGGCATCGGGATACTTGTTCATATCTTCCACGGCCTTGCGGTAGCGCCACAGAGCAGAGCCCCTCTTGATGACGGAGCGAGCGGTCATGAAGAGGTCACGCATGATGTGGATCGGAAGGCCGTAGAAGGTTAGGAGGATTCCAAAAAACACCAGGTAAATGGCGAGTTTGACGCAGTCTAGAGGGTTAGCGTAACGTCGGCGGAGCTGGAGTCGTCCGGCTTACCAGCAAATAGATCCAGTATCAGAATCCACTGGCCTTTGGCCTCCCATCCCGGAACCTCAATGTCCATCTCGTCAACATCCTCCTCGCGGGGGAGATCCGCGTCGTCGCCTGCGCCGTTGTCATGCTCTCGCTGGCGAAGCAGCTCCTCGCGCTCCTCGCGGACCTGTCTTCGGCGCTCCTCCAGACGCTGTCTAGTCTGCGTCTTGATGATATTCTGTTCCATCACCGATACCATGTAGCGGATTCCGGTTCGTGCCGAGCACGTCGCCAAGACGGCGAATTCGAAGAGGAACATGACCATCATGTTGGGTCGCGCTTGCTGGATAACCGTGTTGACGGTGTATCGGAGCAGCCATATGTCGTAGACTAAGCTCAGGAGAAGCGAGATGCTGAGTCGGGTGTGGAAGAGGCCGGGGTTCGTGGGCGGTTGCTGCTCGAGGACCTCGACACGTCCGTCGCCAATCCAGCCCCAGACCTTGCCTGTCACCAATGCGGTGAACATGACGAGGAACCATGCTCCAATCTCCTCGCGGAAGATTGTCATCGCCAGGCATGTTTCCGTGATCGCGAACCACGCCCTCTCTGAAAGCTGCTCAACCTCGACTTGTCGCAGCGGGCCGTACAGTAGTCGCTGCAGGCCGTAAATCATGGTGCCGTAAATAAGGTAGATGAAGTTGACCAGGACCTGGACACGTCAGCGGAGCTTCTTCGCGATTGCACGGGATGACGAACCAGCAAGCAAAAGTTACTCTGCGCGAGGTAAACCATAGCCGAGTAAAAGTTCGCTCGTTGGTGGAAGGCCGAGACGACGACCGTGGCCGCCAGGGCCGTGGATACCTGTTGAGGGTCAGCACGTTGGTCGTCCGAGAGGCGGAGTTGGAGGCTGGAGCTATGCAACGAAGCTGGATAGCTCTCCAGCGGCACGAGGGACTTACCCCTGCGTACCACGCGAGCCTCATCTTCGCGTTGGATGGGCTGAAAGCACGGGATTTGTATGTTGAAATGAGGGAGGCCCTCAAGTGCCCATGGTGTTGATGCAAGCCAGAGAGAGTCCCGTTTGCGCTGTTGGCGTGGTGCGTCGGAGCTCGTAGTAGATGCCACGTTAGTGACAAGCATCCACTCAACTGCTGTGGATTACCTGAGCAGTGACGCAGGACACCCCCGGCAGGTGCTAGTCTGAGCACGTGATGGTTCGGCAGCAGACTCGGAACAAGCTTAGACCGATTCCGATGGAAGGCCTAGGAAATGCACCCAACCGGACCCATGCAATCAACCGCGGACGTCGGCCAGTCGTCTGCCGAACCCCGACATCACCGTCCCCGATCCCGGCACTGAGGTGAGGCACCCCGGGTCATAGAATCGGGTCTTCCGTTTTTTCCGGGCTTCCGACTCATGAGCGTGATTGACGGCTGAAGATGGTCCTGAGTTCATGGCTTGCATTCAATGTGTATCATGACCACCATCATGACATCCGGATTAGCTCCTGTTGTTACCCCAGCGCTGATGGCTTCTATGAGATGCCGGCCGCATATCCCCAGGCACTCCTGGTACTTTATCGCAGCAACGACCCTGATGGTTCTCAATCGTCCCGACGAGATCCCCAAAGTCTACAAGCATATCATGAGACACGGTGTCGGGCCTGGTGATGATACACCCGGAGCAGACGAACAGCTCATGATGTCGAGAAAGTTGAGAGAGGCCCTCGTAAAAGCATCTGCTGTTGGAGGTCTACCCAAGGTATCCCTGAGAAAGAGGTTGGAGGGGAGTACTCGCTGACGCTGGTCAGGCAATAAACTCGCTCATGGAATTGAAGAAGGTGACGCCGGAGCACCTTCTAGATGAGCCATGCGACGGTGACTCCAACGCCGTATCGCCCACCTCGCGGCATCAAGATGTCCACGTTACACCCGCGTCGAAGATCATCGAGCGTGGGCATCAATTCTGGAACAACACTTACGGGAAGATTTCTAGACGGATTATGAGCCAGTTGGACAGGTCTGGTACGGAGGACTTGGGCCTGACGGCACGGCTAATGTATGGGTATATTTTGAGCAACAATAACGTACTGTCGCCCGTAGAGACGTCATACGTGCTCATTGCCGGGCTCATCCCCCAGGATGTAAGTCATATGCCGCTGGGTTTAGGACCATCCTGACAGCGACAGGTCAACCCGCAACTCAAGGGCCATTTGCGAGGCGCTCTCAACAACGGGGCGACGGCGGACGAGGTGAGGGCTGTGAGAGGCATCGTCATTGAGATCTGCGAAGCCTCGGGTATGAAGCAATTTGGCGAGGATGTGCCAGGCGGCTGGGGATGGCGCAATGAGGTTGCGACGATTTGACGCTGGACGGTTTTTGGCGAGGCCGGACGTCGAAACGATTGCTCCATTTGGCCAGAGCAGTCTGCCTTGCCAGCAACTCACCCCACGGAAGCCCTGTCAAAGGATCACACACTGCATGTCCCGCACATATGCTCATGAGGCTCAAGACTCGACACAGCTTTCCGCGGCGGAAGCTAGTTCCGCAATAAGCGAGGACAGAGACGATTGGCATGGGGGGGGGGGGGGGGGGGGGGGGGGGGCNGGGGGGGGGAGGCGGTCCAGGCCAGGTTATCTGGTCCACCACGACTGGCACCTCAGGGTCTGTGTCGTATGTGATATTGTGCTCCCGTGACGATAGACCATGGTACGATCCAGCAAGAAGCGGCAAGCATGGTTGGTAGTTGCCGGCGCGCATATACGCAGTTTGGTACGGCCGTAGGCAGCTGCATATGGGACTTGCATCGAAGTTGTCTCCATAGGTGCACCCGTAACGAGCGATAGGACGAAGATGGGGAAGACAGGACAGGCCTGCCGCGGTCCATGCAGTGCGACCCTGTCGAGATTGGCGCCGGGTTTCTGAGCCACCAAATGGGTTCGGCCGTGTAGAGCAGTGTCGCAGCGGCAGCCTGACCGAGTAGCGGGGACGCGGTCGGTAGGAGCCCTGTTGGACTGTCGACGATCCATGACGGAGGCAGAACACCACAGCTGAAGGCATCACCACGATCGGCCAATGTCACGGAGTGCGATTAACAAGGCGAGGGCGCTCGCGAAGGCGCAAAGAGGCATGGGCTCGATGTAACAGCGCATCACTAGCTGCAAAGATGCCCCTGCAGCGCGTCTGGCAGACGTCGTTCTGCTTGGCTACCGTCAGGGTGGTGGTGGAGAGAGAAGAAGTGAGGGAGCGGACGACCACCCCCCGGCCCAGGCTGCTACCAAAGCTCGGCATACGGAGTAGGTAGGTTGCGAGAAGAAAGAGTTGACAGCGTTGGCGTGCTGATCTTTCCGGCGGGCAGGGAGCAGGGAAGAGGATTAGCGAGGTTCACAGGTGCAAGTGACGGTCCAAAGTGAGGACCGGCCGCTGCGGTTCATCAGTCTGCAAAGGCACCCGTATGAATACCTGCGTACAGAAAATGGAAACGGGGGCTGGTGGCGCCACGGGAGGGGTTGCTTCGGGGAGGTGGTCGCCGACCATCGCAGCAATTAATTTCGGAAGGCTTGTCGTCCGGGACAGCACCCCTGTGCCATGCACTCACTCAGTGCTCTCTCTCCCCCAAGCCAAGTTCAGTGACAAGTTCAGTGATCACTCGTCAGCGGTCTTGGAGAACGACGACGCGAACCAAAAGCCAGCCCAGTCCGACGGCAGCCGCGATTTGCTGATGCCTGCCATTGGGCTGGGCGATGTCGAGCAACGTAGCCTGTAGGTCGGGTCCAGCGAACATGGGTCCGTCCTTCTCGACGCCCCCGGATCGCCGCCGTGTGCTGCTGTCTCCCTCCGTGTCCGCAGGACAGAGCAGAACAGCGCTGCCTGGCCGTCCGTCCCGCACTGCGATCCGCCTTCGTCCTCGGTGGTGGATGCAGAGGAAGAAACTATTGATTCCAACTCGTGGCGATCACCACAACGGCCCTCGCCTTCGCCGTCTTCGCTGACCTCTGCTCCAGCAACGGCATCCGGTCGCAGCCGACTGGCCGCTCTACGCTCGCTCGCGACCCTGTCCCCAGTCCAGTGCCTTTTTGGCCTCGCTAATTGGTATTCTTCTGCCTCATCTGGCATCCGTCGGAATCTGGCAAGCCTGGGCTGTCGGCACCGGGCACCATCTCCGACCTGGCGATATCGCAGGGCCACATCGCAGAGCTAGCCCGACCTTTGCTCAACTCAACCTCCCCCGCCGCGCCTTTGACCCCTGTGCACTCTCGCCACACGTGGTTCTGGAGTCCGTCTAGAGCTCTTTGGGCAACTTGAAGCCGTCTGGTGTGGCATTCGTCCAGGTCGAGCCGTCGTCGGGGCGGCGGCGTGGCGTCGCTCGAAACCCGCTGCGCGGGTCAATGAGCTTGTCTACGAGACCCGTTTGTAACCTTGTTTACTCGCCTGCCTTTCTTTCTTGTTCTCTTCGTCCTCGATAGGGCATAACGAGGAAGGGAGCCAGTCGTCTCCTCTTGGCACCTTCACCCTCGCTTTGCCCAAAACACCTCCGCGCTCTTGGACCGTGGCCTCGCCCCGGGCGCCTTACGCCTCGCACAGGCAATGAAGCCAACATCAGCATTCATACACAACGCACGACGCACACGCCCTAGCCGGACGAGCACCGCATCTTTTAGAGTCTAGGCCCTCGAACGGCATGGCTGCAGGGCCATTGGACACGGAGAGAGTGCGTTGGACTGAACACAAGCTCCTGGCCGCAGGGCCGCGCCGCCTTTTTGCTGGGATGACCAGTCCCGCCGGTCTGGACTCTCGTCCCAGCATTTTGGTATGGCAGCCAGTAGCTTACAACGCTGGGATCTCGCATTGTTCTGAACGCCCGCCCGCGCCCCTCGAGATCTGGTGAACCCTTTCTTCGCGGACGGCGGTAGATTGGCCTACGCCTCCCGCTACCAACCCCCAGCCCCAGACCACAACAAGTGTTGTGAGCTGACGATGGTGCGTGATGCTGCCGGAGCATCGCGCGGCCCTTGAGAGAAGAGACTAAACCCCCACAAAGAACCGCACATGGGGTCATCCAAACTGGCTCAAGATGGCATATTCCGCGCCGCGGTCTCGTGACGAGCCTCGAGAGCTTACTGGCGACTTTTTTGCCACATTTTGCTTCTAGCCCTTGCAGCAACGTCAAGTGATGCTCTTTTTTGCTACGGGTCGTGGAAAGACTTGAACCGGCAACACATTTATGCCGCGAGGCTGCAGAGTCGTCTCAAACTTTCGGTGAGATATTGCCCGGCGCGGAGTTTTCTGGGAATTTAGAGAGCTTCCACGCCGTCTGACCATCGCGGCGGCTACAGCGCTTGCGCCGTCTGGGCAACCGTCGGGCTCTGGGGCCAGACGTCGTACTGAAAGATACCCATTTGTCCCCCAACCCCTCCGTGCCAGCACTACATCGAGAAGGCCATGGACTCATTTGTCACATATCGGACCTGGTTGGCTAGGTGGTTGACTTGAAGAAAGCACCTGCCACCGGGCCAGCCAAGTGACCTGCGCCTCGATGTAAAGGATGCATCCAAGACAGCCTTTGGCAGCCTCGATATCAGCAACCGTTGGAAGACGCGGGTAGGATCGAAGGCGGGTAAGTCCAGCTTGTTTACTAGCAGAACGTAGAGCAACGCCGCCTGCATTGGTTCGGGCTGATCGACGAGCATCACGTCTTGTACACAGGAAGAATGGCAACTCCAGGAGTACCTGTTGCGCGACTTCCAGCACCCCAGAGGGTAAAATGTCGTCTTATCACTGTGTTCAACGTGATTTGCACTCAAGTGCGGTTGCGCGAGGAAGCAGAATGCCGATGCTGCTTGGGGAAACACTCAAGGCATCGTCGAGGGGCAGTAGTTTGTAGCAGAGTCCGCGCGGATGATCAGATTGCTCCCGCTCCGTACCCGTCCCGGTGGTGTGGTTTCACGGCGCCTTTACGCACCGCAAAGACGGCCGAGGATACGATGTCAAACCCCCACACCAATCTGCGACTAGAGTTATGGTGGTGGTGGTGGTGGTGATGATGAACGCAAAAACGGGGGCGTGCAATTCAACAAGTCGGCCCAGGACAGGAGGCCATGCGAGATGAGCCCCTCAACAACTGGAGTGAAGCCATGGCACCAAATGTCATCTCAATCGGTCTGAGGAGCCGGCCAAGCCCGGCCTCAGGTGAAGCTCAACATCAGTGACCAGGCTACTGAATGGTCGATGTAACGGCGACGTGGTCAAGCCGGTCTGGCCGTCCTCTCGAGGCTCACCGCTGCGAGCGCAGGGAGACAGAAAATTCCGGATAACCTGTCCAGCGCAGTCGATCATGATGTATTGGTTCTGCCTACACCTATCCCACGGTGTTAAAGGTTAGCGTAGTACTTGCGGGG
The DNA here is from genome assembly GCF_011800055.1 of Colletotrichum gloeosporioides. Lineage (NCBI taxonomy): Eukaryota > Fungi > Ascomycota > Sordariomycetes > Glomerellales > Glomerellaceae > Colletotrichum > Colletotrichum gloeosporioides. Next base: position 9,681 of record NW_025544669.1, on the reverse strand, counting down.
CTTCGTTATATGGAAAGCCCCGCAAGAACCGCACTAACCTTTAAGACCGTGGGATAGGTGTACGAAGCGCGGATGCTTTGATATCACATCATGCCGTCCGCGCTGAGAGAGGGGGAGGGAAGAAAAAAAAAAAAAGGGCATCCGTCTGATATGTCGATCATTATTCAACCCAAACGTCTCTTCTGATGTCGTATCTGATCTACAGAGTTTCCACGGTACAGGGGCGGAGGGACAGGGGCTATCCCTGCCGTCAGCTCGCAACTTGCAAATACGCCAAGCCTAGTTGGGAAAGCGTGCATGCTGCAATAGCGGCCGCGGCGAGACAAATCTCCAGCGTCGGCCTATCACGAAGGGTAGAGGGCGCGGACGGACGGCGCATCTCAGCGTGCAAACGGGTCGTAGCTGCGAGAACCCAGAGGCCATTGGACTCTCCATCTCTCTCTCCCCCTTGCCTGACGCCGGGCCTCCGAAAGCAGAGTTGAGTGCTGTATTCTCTCGTTGCGCGGTGGTGTTGAATCTGGAGGCATACAATGATGGGCACTGAATGAGACGAACGGCGCACGTCATGCCAGACACACGCACACACCACGCACACCATAGCGTATCTGTAGACGGAGGGGAAAAGGTAAAAAGGCAAATGGACGAGTGAAACCTAGCCACTGGGCGGCGTTCAGTGTCATCGAAGCCCACTGTTGCAGAAGTACTCCGCAGATGGATCTCTCCTTGGCCGGCCAATGGCGCTCCGTTTCGTTTCTTTCCGTTGCCCTTTGTGACTCTCGTTTAGCCTACCCGCAAGAGAGATGATGGTCGGCTGGCTTCTTGCGTGTCTTTGTGCAGGGAATGAGAGGTGAAGGCACCTCAACCTCAGCCTGCACCTACAGGTACCTACCTGGGTATGTTCCCACTGTCGAAGGACGGGCATGTCCAAGGTTTTGCTAGCGGCTGCCCTGTAGGTAGCGAGTGTTAGGTAGAGGGGTCAGAACAACCCAAGGCACGGGCAGTGAAGCAGTCCAAACTGTGTCTGGAATGAATGCCTTGTGTCCCACTAGTCTGCCCACGCTTGTCATGCGTGTGTTCGGAGTTTATCTCGTTTGGGGTTAAAGATAGAAACCTTGATTTGACGCGTGTGGGGTCGTCCCTTTCATTGTTTTTCCTCTTTTGCTGCTGCCTCCAATGTCCATGGATCGTGACCAACCCCAGTCCAATAAAGGGAGGCATCTGTTCGGTTACTGTTAAATTGACCGTGTCGTTTTGTTATTTTACCCGCGCTAGCCTGATTAGGAGGCCGCGCTACTACTACTATAATTAATCTACCCCTCTAAGTACTACCCTCTTAAACTATAATATCTTATTATTAGAGCTATTAACTTAACTAAATTACTACTTATTATATATATAAATAAGATTATACTTACCTAAGTTTTCTATATAATATTTATTAACTAAGTATATTAATTACTTTTTTTAAAAATATTTTATATTTTTTAGAGATTATTATAATATCTAATACTTAGATATAAACCTTAATTTTTAAAAAGTACTAG
>NW_025544669.1:0-8031 GCF_011800055.1 Colletotrichum gloeosporioides | reverse complement strand
TATAATAAAGTAAAAAATATATATTAAGTAGTATAATTATTACTTTAAAATTAAAGTTTAATATATTACTATTATAAAGTTATAAATATAAGAAGTTACTAATAACTTTAAATCTTATAATTATAATCTTATTACTTAAAATTAACTTATTATAATCTTTACTTCTTAAAAACTTATTATTAATAAAGTTAAGTTTATTATTAAAATTACTAAGAAGATATTAAAAAAAACCTTATATAAATATATTAAAAAGCTCTTTATTAGTAATAACTTAATATTATATATGATAGCTAAACTTCTATAGTAAGAAGGCTATAACGTTAGCTTATAAAATATTTATAACTATTAATACTACTTTTATAAGTGTTAGTAACGCTAGCCTATCGCAGCGTTAATTAAGCTAGGCGCGCCTTATATAATTACTAGTTATATAAGGTACCACCTTCTGTAATTAATACTATAATCGTAGCTACTACCTCTAATATAGTTAATTATATATATATCACTACTAATATAGTTAATATAATATAATATTTACTACCTATAGTAACCTTTACTAGCTAGTTAATCCTATAAGACTAATACTAATTAGTAGTTAACTTTATAATTACTACTATATAATATATTAATTAACTATAGATTAGTAAAGTTCTAGAAGAGGTAGTTTTATTAATATTTATTTAGATCTATTCTACTTAAGAATACTTAATTAATTAACTTATACTAATAAAGTAATTATAAACTTTAAAAAAGATAGTTTATATTACCTAAATTACTTTAAACTTACCCTCCTCTAATCTCTAAAAAGAGTATATTAATACTAATATTACTAATACTAATAGGATTAAGTAATATCTCCCTATAGTATTAATAATAGTAAGATTATAATAATAACTTTTATAGCCTCTAATCCTATACTTAATAGAAGTAGTTATAATATAACTTAAGAAATAGTTTATCCTACTTAGAACACTCTTAGTAATTACTCTTACTTCTTACTTAAAGAGTATTTATTATATACCTAACTTTTAATATTAATATTAACCTATTAACTTATAATTAATAGTAAGGTTAACTTCCTACTTTACTAACTACCTCTCTTAGCTTTTTACCTCTTATAAGTAGAGTTTTCACGCTATATAAATAGATAAGAAATTACCCTACTTTTAATAGCTTTTAACTACTTTCTTCTTCTTTATTAAGTTAATATTAATAGTAAATAGCTACTTTAAGTTTATTTAATAATAACTACTTATATATACTATATAGTATACCCTATTATAAGAATTTTTCTACTACTTAACTATTAAATACTAACTACTAACTACTAGCTAAGAAGAGAATTTTTCACTATCTTTTAACTTTATTAACTTATATTCCTTTTATAATACTACTATATTACCTTTATATCCTTAAAAGTTTACTACTTTATTAATAATATTACTTATTAAACCCTACCTACTTTTTTTAATTACTTTCTATAATACTCTTTTTTTATTTTAATAAAAGCCCTCTCTAGCCTTTATACCTCTATTTTTAATTACTATTAAATTATATTAAGTTAAGTAAGTAATAGAATAATAAATTATTTACTAAATAAATAAGCCTTAGCTACTTTAGTTCTTAATTAAGCTCTTTATAATTATAGTATAATAAACCTTACCTACTACTTAACTTAATACCTTACTCTATTAATAACTCCCTTTAATAATAGCTAACTCCTCTAACTTAGGATTATTACCCCCTTTACCCCCTTTACTTCCTCCTAACCCTCTAGTTAGTAACTACCCTATCTTTATCCCTACTTAGGTCTATAATATAATTAATTATAGTATTTAAGGAAAACTTAGTAATATTAACTTAAAATTAAATACTACTACTTAATAGTAACTTATTTTATACTTTCTATTTAATATAGAGTATTACTAACTTAATAGCTTTACTAGCTCTACTCTCTAAAGTTAGGTATATATTAATTTTAAAAAGGTACTAAAGTCTATTTTTACTTATTATAACCTTATTACTATAAAAGACTTTAGAAACTTCTTTATTACTAATAAAGTCTATATTACTATAAATAATACCTCTATTACCTCTAATATTTATACTATTCTTTACTAAAACTTCTATAAGTAGACTATAGAGGAGATTAATAATAAGGCCTCTAAGATTACTACTTTTAAGAAAGCTATTAGAAATACTAACTTTTTAATAATATTTAAGGTATTAAGCTTAAACCTCCTCTAATACCTCTAATTAACTTTATTTATACCCCTATTAATATAGTACTATCTTATAGCCCTACCTAAGATAGATTAATTCCTTCTAAAACCTATTAATTAACTACTTTTACCTCTTTAAGTAACTTTAATATTAATATTACTAATTATAACTTAGTTAACTTAGCTATATTTAACTAACTATCCCCTTATTAATTTATAGATCTCATAAAGTTATATTATAATAGTATATACTTTAGAAGTAATATATATAATATCCTTAACTTTAAGCTTCTTATTTTTAAGGATTACTATATTAAAGTAAGTATTAATTAGTTTTAAACTTTAAACGCCTTCTCTATTATACTTAAGGGTAAAATACTTAACTACTACTATAATAAGCTTTATAGTAATAATATACCTATTAATCTTATTAGTTTAGTTATTAAAATTAAAACCTACTTTAAAACTAAAGAGTCCTATTAAATATATCTCTCTAAGTAGTATAATACTACTCTTAACTATATAATCCTAGAGAACCCTAATAAAACTAAAATAGAGTACCTTAAGATAGTATTTAATAAGCTTATTATTATCTAATATATCCTCTTTACTATCTACTACTCTAATAATACCCTTTATAATTAGGTCCTTAGTACTTATTAAGGTATACCTAAGTATAACTATACTTTTATAAACTTTATTAAGGATTATAAGAGTATTACTAATTAGCTTTAATTATCTATTAGTATTATAATATAAAGCTAAGTTTATAAGTATTTTATAATAAATTTAGTTCTTATTAATAACTAATACTAAACTAATTATTAATATAATAGCTATAGCTATAGCTCTTAATTTAGTTATTACTTATATATACTTTATAGTTAATATTACTTTTAATTTATACTTCCTAAATCTAAGAAGAAGTACTATATTTATAATAAGATAGGCTACTAGTTAATAAAGTACCTTACTAAAAATTACTATAAAGCTTTTAATTACTTTAAATAAATATATATTAATAAGGATACCTCTACTCCTACTTTTAATTACTTTTTAGTATAGTATAAAGGTATTAAAGGTATTAATAACTTTCTTATTAATAGCTATAATAAGGATATATTAAACTACTTTAGTACTCTTAATATTAATAACTCTAATACTAAAGATAGCTAATATAGGTTAGATAGTTTAAATAATAAAAATTAATAATTTCTTACCTCTTATTTTGCTAGTATTACTTTTAATAGCTTTAAAATTATTAGTATATTAAGTAATAATACTATCTTTTATACTATTATTAAGTAGGATCTATATATTATAATTAAGCCTAAAGAATATACCTTATAGTTCTCTTTTAAGAGAAAGTATAAATTAATAATCTTCTAAAGTATCCTACCTAATATTAATACTTCTAAATATTTAATAGTAGACTAGTTTTAGGTTTTTATACTTTAATAATTAATACTAAATCTTAAAGTTAATACTATAAGAGTAGTTACTATTAGATTTAGCCTTAATAACCTTATTTACTCCTTAGGATCTATTAAAATCCTTATACTACTTAGTCTTATTACTTTCTATATTATACTAATAAATATACCCTTTTTATACTACTTTTATAATATAGATAAGATAGAAGTTATATTTAATAACTTTAATAATATTATAAAGTAGAGAGACCTTAGAGTTTTAGTTATTTATAAATAGGAATATCTTTAGATACTTCTCTAATAGGAATAGTTAGTTATTTATTATTACTTTAGTGAGGTTAAACTTTAATAACTTTACTACTATTTTAGTTACTTATTAGTTATTAAACTTTAATATATCTTTACTAAGACTAAGTATAAAGTTAATAAAAACCTCCTTACCTATCTAACTAAGGTCTATTAGTACTATTAACTTTATACTAGTTAACCTAAAAGGTTTAGATTTACCTTATATAATAACTATAAGTTTAATTATAAGATCTTTATAGATATTATATATCTTAATAGTAATAAGCTAGTACTTTATATTATTAATAGTACTACTAGCTTTAATATAGCCTATTTCCTTAAAGATCTATTAGCTTAATATATTTAGGAGGCTTTATATATATACTAAATTAATATCTATTAAGGCCCTCTTAACTTTATTACTATAGATATTAGTATTAACTTCTATAGCTATAAATTTAAGTATATTATTTATACCTTAGTAATTATTATTAAAGAAGTTCCTATTAAGGTTTACTATAGTATTAATAAGGTTAAATGTTACTATATTACTTTATACTATACTTATAATATTATTTATACTAAAAACCCTTCTATCCCTTATAAGTAAGCCTTATAAATAACTATTAAGACTATTAATAATACTACTAAGCCTAATAGTTTAATTCTAACCTTATTTATTTTTAGTACCTACCTTTAAGTAACTAAAGATTTAGTACTATCTCTAAGTATTATAAAGTATTAAGAAGCTATATAAAAGGCTACTAATAAACTCTACTATATATATACTAAGTAATAAGTCTTTAATATCTTTACCCTCTATAATAGCTTAAATATATTATTAATATTTACCCTCTTATTATAGTTAGATATTCTTATATAGTATAAGAATAAGAGCTAAGCTAGCCTATATAAACTTCTCTTTATTAATAGAGAGGACTATATACTTAATTTACTTTATAGACTAAGAATATTTTAATTAACCTATATTAAGCCTTTTTATAATAACTTAGATAAAAATATTATTAATACTAACTCTCTACTAAATACTTCTAAAGTATTAGTAATATTAGTAAAAGAAGACTAAGAAAAATTACTAGTACTAGTACTATTATTATTACACTAATATAGCTAGCTTTATAAAGGAGAAAAACGCTTAAAGCTACCTCTAAGCGAGTTATACTAAAGTTTATAAAGATAGATACCTATAGTAAAAATAGTTAATATTAACCCTACCCCTAGCGTTAACTTTATACTAAAGGTTAATAATATTAATATTACTACTATATTCTTTACTACTAATAAAGTCTTTTTAACTAATAAGGAATATACTAAAGGCTGCTAGCCTTATATTATGAAATTTAACTAGTATTAACTGCAAAAGCTAGACTAGTCCCCTCGCCCTCTACTAATAACCTTTAGGTTATATAACTACTTAGATATCTTCTTCGCCTCTACGCTCCTCTATCAGACTTTAACTATTATAACAAGCTAAGTTAACTATCTTCCTCTAGCTACTTCTATCTACTCTCCTCTGCCGTTTAGACGTCTGCGCTATAACAGATAACATCTTCTGCCCTACTACGCAGTCTTAACAGCCCTACTGCTATTAGCTATACTCTCAATATATTTACCCTTCCTAACTTACTAACTGCTTAGGCTACCTTAGCTATCTTAAGGAAGCCTATAAAGTAATTATAGGTATTAAGATCGTTATTAATAGCTTCAACTATCTCTATATTAATCTTAAGGCTATATAACTCTATTATATCGCTCTTATTAGCTATCTTAAGTAGGTATTTCTAGGCGAATTTAAGGAGAGTTTTCTTATTAATATAGAGAAGGTTACTATACTTAGAGCTTTTAATTTTATTAACTTTAGTCTTATAGATTAAGTTATTTAGTATAGCCTTACTTAGCTTATATAGAGTTATAATAAGTAGGAAAGTTAGAAAAGTTATTATAGTTATAGTATATATAAGAGGATATAAGGAATAAGCTTAAGGCTTTATTTAAATAGTTAAGTTCTTATACTATAGCTATAAGAACCTTTTTAGCTATATAAAGAGTTACACTATTAAGTTTATACCCTTAAGTATAAGTTTAAGTTATCGCTAGGCTTTAGCTGTATAAGCTATAAGTGCTATTAGTATTCTGCGTTATAGATAATACCTTTATAATATTATAAATAACACTCTTATAATATTATAAATAACACTCTTATTAGTATATTTTACTGCTCTGCTACTTACCTACCTACCCTCTTCTATATAGCTAGGGATAAGTTAAACTAAGCGTTAATAACTAGTTATACTAAGATTTATTTATTTGCTTTATTAAGATTAGGTATAGGTTAAAGTGCTGCTATTAGGTTTAAAGTACTAGGAAAATAAGTATAGAGTGAACTGTGATACCTACTTATATAGGTTAACCAGACTGCTAATATAAGGAATATACTAATCTTAACTTAGCTATATAGCTCTATAAGGTAGGTAAGATTAATACGCCTAGCTGCCCTTTTAAGTAATCTAATAAAGCTAAAGTTAAGAGACTTATTAATTAAGGCGTCTTTAAGATAATTATATATAACCCTATTAAATATATAAATATCTATATCTTCTAATTATAAATAGTTAATAAAATTAAAAGTAAGAACACTAATAAGCCCTATAAGAAGTCCTACTTTATCGTCTAAAGATATACTAATAATAGTAAGGAAGTGATCTTAATATAGTTACTAATAATATAATATATAAGCTAATATTTTATCCTTATTATTATACTATAGTTATTACTTTTTAGTAAGATCCTCTAGCTTTATAATATAATATAAATATATATCTAATTAGTAATAAAGCTTAATAGAATAATCCTAATATACTTACTTATTTAGATTTATAACTAATACTTAGAAGGTACTATTATAAGAGTTATTAAGCTACTCTATAGTATTACTAAAGCTAGTACTTATTAGTAAGCTATATATAGCTATTACTATAGAGAAGTTCTCTAGATAGTTACTTTAAGTTATAACTCCTACCTTCTAGTCCTTTTAATAGTTAACCCTAACTTTATAGTTATTAGTATATAAACTAATAATACTTTAGGCCTTACTAATATTAGATTCTTAGTTTATAAAGATAAAGCTCTAATTAAAGCCTTATTTATAATAAAAGCTAAGTAATAACTTATTATTAACTAACTACTAATATTTAATAGTAGTATTATTAGTATTAATAAGTTAGATATAATTATTCTCTATTAGAAGGGCTAAAGTAAGAAGCTTACCTTTATTAATATTAATACTACCCTTAATACTATTAAGAAGTAATATGTTAAATAATACATATATAGTATATATATTACGTTAATCTACTAACTTAAGGTATACTATAATCTTTTAACTACTGCCTAATACTAAAACCCCTCGCTTAATAATATTAAGGCCTTTAATATATAACTATAGTAGTAAATAGATTTATTAATATAAAGATTAATATTTATACCTATTAACTTATTAACTACTAAACTCCTTATCTTTATTAATAGCTTATTTACTAATAATACTAACCTTATATTATAGCTTAGCTTTACTATTATTCTCACTAATAAGACCCCTTCTAATAAAAATAAATTTATAATTAATAGTAACGTTATCTACTTTAGTTTAATAAAAAGTAAGTAAGTTACTTAAAGTATATTAGCCTCTAAGGTCTATAATATAGTTACTAGTATTAATATAGCTTATACTATCTCTATAACCCTCTAAATAATTACTAAATAGCTTAGTCTACCTCTAATACTTACTATTATCTATACTAACTTATACTTACTATATAAATACCTTATTAAGCTAAGCTTTATAAAGGAGAAGTATTTAATAATTAATATTATAGCTTTATAGTAGTTATATAAATACTATAAACTATGCGAAATATAATAGATTAATAGTGATAATAATCTTACTAACGCTTTTACTAAAGCGAAGCCTAATTAGTACCTTATATACTTCCTTAATATAAACTTAATAATAATATATATTAATATATAACATTCTTTTATAATAATAATAATAATATAAGAATAAT